>NW_028225705.1:0-202758 GCF_052327205.1 Somniosus microcephalus | reverse complement strand
CAGTCCCTGATGGCCGAGACTGTCCCCGCCCCTCCCCCGACCCGACCCAACCAGTCCTGATGGCGAGACTGTCCCCGTCCCAACCAGTCCCTGATGGCGAGGACTGTCTCCGCCCCCTCCCCCGACCCGACCCATCCAGTCCTGATGGCGAGACTGTCCCCGTCCCGACCAGTCCTGATGGCCGAGACTGTCCCCGCCCCTCCCCCCGACCCGACCCAACCAGTCTTGATGGTGAGATTGTCCCGACCCGACCAGACCCTACCGATGGCCGAGACTGTCCCCGCCCCTCCCCCCGACCCCAACCAGTCCTGATGGCGAGACTGTCCCCGCCCCTCCCCCGACCCGACCTCAACCAGTCTTGATGGCGAGACTGTCCCCCGACCCAACCAGTCTTGATGGCGAGACTGTCCCCCGACCCCAACCAGTCCTGATGGCCGAGACTGTCCCCCGCCCCTCCCCCCGACCCGACCAACCAGTCTTGATGGCGAGACTGTCCCCGACCCAACCAGTCTTGATGGCGAGACTGTCCCCCGACCCAACCAGTCTTGATGGCGAGACTGTCCCCGACCCAACCAGTCCTGATGGCGAGACTGTCCCCGACCCGACCAGACCTGATGGCCGAGACTGTCCCCGTCCCTCCCCTGACCCGACCCAACCAGTCCTGATGGCGAGCCTGTCCCCCGACCCGACCAGACCTGATGGCCGAGACTGTCCCCCGCCCCTCCCCCGACCCGACCAGACCTGATGGCTGAGAATGTCCCCCGCCCCTCCCCCGACCCGACCCAACCAGTCTTGATGGCGAGACTGTCCCCGACCAGACCTGATGGCCGAGACTGTCCCCCGCCCCTCCCCCGACCCCGACCCGACCGACAGTCCTGATGGCGAGACTGTCCCCGACCCGACCAGACCTGATGGCCCGAGACTGTCCCCCGCCCCCTCCCCCGACCCAACCAGTCCTGATGGCGAGACTGTCCCCGACCCAACCAGTCCCTGATGGCGAGACTGTCCCCGACCCAACCAGTCCTGATGGCGAGACTGTCCCCGACCCGACCAGACCTGATGGCCGAGACTGTCCCCGACCCGACCCAACCAGTCCTGATGGCGAGACTGTCCCCCGACCCGACCAGGACCCTGATGGCCGAGACTGTCCCCGCCCCTCCCCCCGACCCCGACCAGACCTGATGGCCGAGAAATGTCCCCGCCCCTCCCCCCGACCCGACCCAACCAGTCTTGATGGCGAGACTGTCCCCCGACCAGATCTGATGGCCGAGACTGTCCCCCGCCCCTCCCCGACCCGACCCGACCAGTCCTGATGGCGAGACTGTCCCCCGACCCCGACCCAGACCTGATGGCCGAGACTGTCCCCGCCCCTCCCCCGACCCGACCCAACCAGTCCTGATGGCGAGACTGTCCCCCGACCCAACCAGTCCTGATGGCGAGACTGTCCCCCGACCCGACCAGTCCTGATGGCGAGACTGTCCCCGACCCGACCAGACCTGATGGCCGAGACTGTCCCCGCCCCTCCCCCCGACCCAACCAGTCCTGATGGCGAGACTGTCCCCCGCCCCTCCCCCGACCCGACCCAACCAGTCTTGATGGCGAGACTGTCCCCGACCCAACCAGTCCTGATGGCTGAGACTGTCCCCCGCCCTCCCCCGACCCGACCCAACCAGTCTTGATGGCGAGACTGTCCCTGACCCAACCAGTCTTGTTGGCGAGGACTGTCCCCGACCCAACCAGTCTTGATGGCGAGACTGTCCCCGACCCAACCAGTCCTGATGGCGAGACTGTCCCCGACCCAACCAGTCCTGATGGCGAGACTGTCCCCCGATCCGACCAGACCTGATGGCCGAGACTGTCCCCGCCCCTCCCCCGACCCGACCCAAACCAGTCCTGATGGCGAGACTGTCCCCGACCCGACCAGACCTGATGGCCGAGACTGTCCCCGACCCGACCCAACAAGTCTTGATGGCGAGACTGTCCCCGACCAGACCTGATGGCCGAGACTGTCCCCGACCCGACCCCGACCAGTCCTGATGGCGAGACTGTCCCCCGACCCGACCAGACCTGATGGCCGAGACTGTCCCCGCCCCTCCCCCGACCCGACCCAACCAGTCTTGATGGCGAGACTATCTCCGTCCCGACCAGTCCTGATGGCCGAGACTGTCCCCGCCCCTCCCCCGACCCGACCCAACCAGTCCTGATGGCGAGACTGTCCCCGACCCAACACAGTCCTGATGGCGAGACTGTCCCCGACCCGACCAGTCCTGATGGCGAGACTGTCCCCGACCCGACCAGACCTGATGGCCGAGACAGTCCCCGCCCCTCCCCCGACCGACCCCAACCAGTCCTGATGGCGAGACTGTCCCCGACCCGACCAGACCTGATGGCCGAGACTGTCCCCGCCCCTCCCCCGACCCGACCCAACCAGTCTTGATGGCGAGACTGTCCCCGACCCGACCAGACCTGATGGCCGAGACTGTCCCCGCCCCTCCCCCGACCCGACCCCAACCAGTCTTGATGGCGAGACTGTCCCCGACCCGACCAGACCTGATGGCCGAGACTGTCCCCCGCCCCCCACCGACCAGTCCTGATGGCCGAGACTGTCCCCGCTCCTCCCCCGACCAGTCCTGATGGCCGAGACTGTCCACGCCCCTCCCCCCGACCAGTCCTGATGGCCGAGACTGTCCCCGCCCCTCCCCTGACCCCACCAGTCCGGATGGCCGAGACTGTCCCCGCCCCTCCCCCGACCAGTCCTGATGGCCGAGACTGTCCCCGCCCCTCCCCTGACCCGACCAGTCCTGATGGCCGAGCCTGTCCCCGCCCCTCCCCGACCAGTCCTGATGGCCGAGACTGTCCCCTCCCTGACCCGACCAGTCCTGATGGCCGAGACTGTCCCCGCCCCTCTCCCGACCCTGACCAGTCCTGATGGCCGAGACTGTCCCCCCCCCCTCTCCCGACCCGACCAGTCCTGATGGCCGAGACTGGCCCCGCCCCTCCCCCCAACCCGTCCTGATTGCCGAGACTGGCCCCGCCCCCTCCCGCGACCCGACCAGTCCTGATGGCCGAGACTGTCCCCGCTCCTCCCCCGACCCGACCAGTCCTGATGGCTGAGACTGTCCCCCGCCCCTCCCCCGACCAGTCCTGATGGCCGAGACTGTCCCCGCTCCTCCCCCGACCCGACCAGTCCTGATGACGAGGCTGTCCCCGCCCATCCCCCGACCCGACCAGTCCTGATGGCCGAGCCTGTCCCCGCCCCTCCCCCGACCAGTCCTGATGGCCGAGACTGTCCCCGCCCCTCCCCCTGACCCGACCAGTCCTGATGGCCGAGCCTGTCCCCGCCCCTCCCCCGACCAGTCCTGATGGCCGAGACTGTCCCCTCCTTGACCCGACCAGTCCTGATGGCCGAGACTGTCCCCGCCCCCTCTCCCGACCTGACCAGTCCTGATGGCCGAGACTGTCCCCCCCCTCTCCCGACCCGACCAGTCCTGATGGCCGAGACTGGCCCCGCCCCTCCCCCCAACCCGTCCTGATTGCCGAGACTGGCCCCGCCCCTCCCGCGACCCGACCAGTCCTGATGGCCGAGACTGTCCCCGCCCCTCCCCCGACCCGACCAGTCCTGATGGCTGAGACTGTCCCCGCCCCTCCCCCAACCAGTCCTGATGGCCGAGACTGTCCCCGCTCCTCCCCCGACCCAACCAGTCCTGATGGCCGAGACTGTCCCCGCCCATCCCCCGACCCGACCAGTCCTGATGGCCGAGACTGTCCCCACCCCTCCCCCGACCCGACCCGACCAGTCCTGATGGCCGAGACTGTCCCCACCCCTCCCCCGACCCGACCCGACCAGTCCTGATGGCCGAGACTGTCCCCGCCCATCCCCCGACCCGACCAGTCCTGATGGCCGAGACTGTCCCCACCCCTCCCCCGACCCGACCAATCCTGATGGCCGAGACTGTCCCCACCCCTCCCCCGACCCGACCAGTCCTGATGGCCGAGACTGTCCCCACCCCTCCCCCGCCCCGACCCGACCAGTCCTGATGGCCGAGACTGTCCACACCCCCTCCCCCGAACCGACCAGACCAGTCCTGATGGCCGAGACTGTCCCCGCCCCTCCCCCGACCCGACCAGTCCTGATGGCCGAGACTGTCCCCGCCCCTCCCCCGACCCGACCAGTCATGATGGCCGAGACTGTCCACACCCCTCCCCCGAACCGACCAGACCAGTCCTGATGTCCGAGACTGGCCCCGCCACGCCCCCGACCCGACCAGTCCTGATGGCCGAGACTGGCCCCGCCCCTCCCCCGACCCGACCAGTCCTGATGGCCGAGACTGTCCCCCCCGCCCTCCCCCGACCCGACCCAACCAGTCCTGATGGCCGAGGCTGTCCCCGTCCCGACCAGTCCTGAAGGCCGAGACTGTCCCCGCCCCTCCCCCGACCAGACCCGACCAGTCCTGATGGCGAGACTGTCCCCGACCCAACCAGTCCTGATGGCGAGACTGTCCCCGACCCGACCAGACCTGATGGCCGAGACTGTCCCCGCCCCTCCCCCGACCCGACCCAACCAGTCCTGATGGCGAGACTGTCCCCGTCCCGACCAGTCCTGATGGCCGAGACTGTCCCCGCCCCTCCCCCGACCCGACCCAACCAGTCCTGATGGCGAGACTGTCCCCGTCCCAACCAGTCCTGATGGCGAGACTGTCTCCGCCCCTCCCCCGACCCGACCCATCCAGTCCTGATGGCGAGACTGTCCCCGTCCCGACCAGTCCTGATGGCCGAGACTGTCCCCGCCCCTCCCCCGACCCGACCAGTCCTGATGGCGAGACTGTCCCCGTCCCGACCAGACCTGATGGCCGAGACTGTCCCCGACCCGACCAGACCTGATGGACGAGACTGTCCCCGCCCCTCCCCCGACCCGACCAGTCCTGATGGCGAGACTGTCCCCGACCCGACCAGACCTGATGGCCGAGACTGTCCCCGCCCCTCCCCCGACCCGACCAGTCCTGATGGCGAGACTGTCCCCGCCCCTCCCCCGACCCGACCCAACCAGTCCTGATGGCGAGACTGTCCCCGTCCCGACCAGTCCTGATGGCCGAGACTGTCCCCGCCCCTCCCCCGACCCGACCCAACCAGTCCTGATGGCGAGACTGTCCCCGACCCAACCAGTCCTGATGGCGAGACTGTCCCCGACCCGACCAGTCCTGATGGCGAGACTGTCCCCGACCCGACCAGACCTGATGGCCGAGACTGTCCCCGCCCCTCCCCCGACCCAACCAGTCCTGATGGCGAGACTGTCCCCGCCCCTCCCCCGACCCGACCCTCCCCCGACCCGACCCGACCCAACCAGTCTTGATGGCGAGACTGTCCCCGACCCAACCAGTCCTGATGGCCGAGACTGTCCCCGCCCCTCCCCCGACCCGACCCAACCAGTCTTGATGGCGAGACTGTCCCTGACCCAACCAGTCTTGTTGGCGAGACTGTCCCCGACCCAACCAGTCTTGATGGCGAGACTGTCCCCGACCCAACCAGTCCTGATGGCGAGACTGTCCCCGACCCAACCAGTCCTGATGGCGAGACTGTCCCCGACCCGACCAGACCTGATGGCCGAGACTGTCCCCGCCCCTCCCCCGACCCGACCCAACCAGTCCTGATGGCGAGACTGTCCCCGACCCGACCAGACCTGATGGCCGAGACCGTCCCCGCCCCTCCCCCGACCCGACCAGACCTGATGGCCGAGAATGTCCCCGCCCCTCCCCCGACCCGACCCAACCAGTCTTGATGGCGAGACTGTCCCCGACCAGACCTGATGGCCGAGACTGTCCCCGCCCCTCCCCCGACCCGACCCGACCAGTCCTGATGGCGAGACTGTCCCCGACCCGACCAGACCTGATGGCCGAGACTGTCCCCGCCCCTCCCCCGACCCGACCCAAACAATCTTGATGGCGAGACTGTCTCCGTCCCGACCAGTCCTGATGGCCGAGACTGTCCCCGCCCCTCCCCCGACCCGACCCAACCAGTCCTGATGGCGAGACTGTCCCCGACCCAACCAGTCCTGATGGCGAGACTGTCCCCGACCCGACCAGTCCTGATGGCGAGACTGTCCCCGACCCGACCAGACCTGATGGCCGAGACTGTCCCCGCCCCTCCCCCGACCCAACCAGTCCTGATGGCGAGACTGTCCCCGCCCCTCCCCCGACCCGACCCAACCAGTCTTGATGGCGAGACTGTCCCCGACCCAACCAGTCCTGATGGCCGAGACTGTCCCCGCCCCTACCCCGACCCGACCCAACCAGTCTTGATGGCGAGACTGTCCCTGACCCAACCAGTCTTGTTGGCGAGACTGTCCCCGAACCAACCAGTCTTGATGGCGAGACTGTCCCCGACCCAACCAGAACTGATGGCGAGACTGTCCCCGACCCAGCCAGTCCTGATGGCGAGACTGTCCCCGACCCGACCAGACCTGATGGCCGAGACTGTCCCCGCCCCTCCCCCGACCCGACCCAACCAGTCCTGATGGCGAGACATTCCCCGACCCGACCAGACCTGATGGCCGAGACTGTCCCCGCCCCTCCCCCGACCCGACCAGACCTGATGGCCGAGACTGTCCCCGACCCGACCCAACAAGTCTTGATGGCGAGACTGTCCCCGACCAGACCTGATGGCCGAGACTGTCCCCGCCCCTCCCCCGACCCGACCCGACCAGTCCTGATGGCGAGACTGTCCCCGACCCGACCAGACCTGATGGCCGAGACTGTCCCCGCCCCTCCCCCGACCCGACCCAACCAGTCTTGATGGCGAGACTATCTCCGTCCCGACCAGTCCTGATGGCCGAGACTGTCCCCGCCCCTCCCCCGACCCGACCCAACCAGTCCTGATGGCGAGACTGTCCCCGACCCAACCAGTCCTGATGGCGAGACTGTCCCCGACCCGACCAGTCCTGATGGCGAGACTGTCCCCGACCCGACCAGACCTGATGGCCGAGACTGTCCCCGCCCCTCCCCCGACCCGACCCAACCAGTCCTGATGGCGAGACTGTCCCCGACCCGACCAGACCTGATGGCCGAGACTGTCCCCGCCCCTCCCCCGACCCGACCCAACCAGTCTTGATGGCGAGACTGTCCCCGACCCGACCAGACCTGATGGCCGAGACTGTCCCCGCCCCTCCCCCGACCCGACCCAACCAGTCTTGATGGCGAGACTGTCCCCGACCCGACCAGACCTGATGGCCGAGACTGTCCCCGCCCCTCCCCCGACCCGACCCAACCAGTCCTGATGGCGAGACTGTCCCCGACCCGACCAGACCTGATGGCCGAGACTGTCCCCGCCACTCCCCCGACCCGACCCAACCAGTCTTGATGGCGAGACTGTCCCCGACCCGACCAGACCTGATGGCTGAGACTGTCCCCGCCCCTCCCCCGACCCGACCCAACCAGTCTTGATGGCGAGACTGTCCCCGACCCAACCAGTCCTGATGGCCAAGACTGTCCCCGCCCCCCACCGACCAGTCCTGATGGCCGAGACTGTCCCCGCTCCTCCCCCGACCCGACCAGTCCTGATGGCGAGGCTGTCCCCGACCCGACCAGACCTGATGGCCGAGACTGTCCCCGCTCCTCCCCCGACCAGTCCTGATGGCCGAGACTGTCCCCGCCCCTCCCCTGACCCCACCAGTCCGGATGGCCGAGACTGTCCCCGCCCCTCCCCCGACCAGTCCTGATGGCCGAGACTGTCCCCGCCCCTCCCCTGACCCGACCAGTCCTGATGGCCGAGCCTGTCCCCGCCCCTCCCCCGACCAGTCCTGATGGCCGAGACTGTCCCCTCCCTGACCCGACCAGTCCTGATGGCCGAGACTGTCCCCGCCCCTCTCCCGACCTGACCAGTCCTGATGGCCGAGACTGTCCCCCCCCCTTTCCCGACTCGACCAGTCCTGATGGCCGAGACTGGCCCCGCCCCTCCCCCCAACCCGTCCTGATTGCCGAGACTGGCCCCGCCCCTCCCGCGACCCGACCAGTCCTGATGGCCGAGACTGTCCCCGCCCCTCCCCCGACCCGACCAGTCCTGATGGCTGAGACTGTCCCCGCCCCTCCCCCGACCAGTCCTGATGGCCGAGACTGTCCCCGCTCCTCCCCCGACCCAACCAGTCCTGATGGCCGAGACTGTCCCCGCCCATCCCCCGACCCGACCAGTCCTGATGGCCGAGACTGTCCCCACCCCTCCCCCGACCCGACCCGACCAGTCCTGATGGCCGAGACTGTCCCCACCCCTCCCCCGACCCGACCCGCCCAGTCCTGATGGCCGAGACTGTCCCCGCCCATCCCCCGACCCGACCAGTCCTGATGGCCGAGACTGTCCCCACCCCTCCCCCGACCCGACCAATCCTGATGGCCGAGACTGTCCCCACCCCTCCCCCGACCCGACCTGTCCTGATGGCCGAGACTGTCCCCACCCCTCCCCCGCCCCGACCCGACCAGTCCTGATGGCCGAGACTGTCCACACCCCTCCCCCGAACCGACCAGACCAGTCCTGATGTCCGAGACTGGCCCCGCCACTCCCCCGACCCGACCAGTCCTGATGGCCGAGACTGTCCCCGCCCCTCCCCCGACCCGACCAGTCCTGATGGCCGAGACTGTCCCCGCCCCTCCCCCGACCCGACCAGTCCTGATGGCCGAGACTGTCCACACCCCTCCCCCGAACCGACCAGACCAGTCCTGATGTCCGAGACTGGCCCCGCCACTCCCCCGACCAGTCCTGATGACCGAGACTGGCCCCGCCCCTCCCCCGACCCGACCAGTCCTGATGGCCGAGACTGTCCCCCCCGCCCTCCCCCGACCCGACCCGTCCTGATGGCCGAGGCTGTCCCCGTCCCGACCAGTCCTGAAGGCCGAGATTGTCCCCGCCCCTCCCCTGACCAGACCCGACCAGTCCTGATGGCGAGACTGTCCCCGACCCAACCAGTCCTGATGGCGAGACTGTCCCCGACCCGACCAGACCTGATGGCCGAGACTGTCCCCGCCCCTCCCCCGACCCGACCCAACCAGTCCTGATGGCGAGATTGTCCCCGTCCCGACCAGTCCTGATGGCCGAGACTGTCCCCGCCCCTCCCCCGACCCGACCCAACCAGTCCTGATGGCGAGACTGTCCCCGTCCCAACCAGTCCTGATGGCGAGACTGTCTCCGCCCCTCCCCCGACCCGACCCATCCAGTCCTGATGGCGAGACTGTCCCCGTCCCGACCAGTCCTGATGGCCGAGACTGTCCCCACCCCTCCCCCGACCCGACCAGTCCTGATGGCGAGACTGTCCCCGTTCCGACCAGACCTGATGGCCGAGACTGTCCCCGACCCGACCAGACCTGATGGCCGAGACTGTCCCCGCCCCTCCCCCGACCCGACCAGTCCTGATGGCGAGACTGTCCCCGACCCGACCAGACCTGATGGCCGAGACTGTCCCCGCCCCTCCCCCGACCCGACCAGTCCTGATGGCGAGACTGTCCCCGCCCCTCCCCCGACCCGACCCAACCAGTCCTGATGGCGAGACTGTCCCCGTCCCGACCAGTCCTGATGGCCGAGACTGTCCCCGCCCCTCCCCCGACCCGACCCAACCAGTCCTGATGGCGAGACTGTCCCCGACCCAACCAGTCCTGATGGCGAGACTGTCCCCGACCCGACCAGTCCTGATGGCGAGACTGTCCCCGACCCGACCAGACCTGATGGCCGAGACTGTCCCCGCCCCTCCCCCGACCCAACCAGTCCTGATGGCGAGACTGTCCCCGCCCCTCCCCCGACCCGACCCAACCTGTCTTGATGGCGAGACTGTCCCCGTCCCAACCAGTCCTGATGGCGAGACTGTCCCCGCCCCTCCCCCGACCCAACCAGTTCTGATGGCGAGACTGTCCCCGTCCCGACCAGTCCTGATGGCCGAGACTGTCCCCGCCCCTCCCCCGACCCGACCAGACCTGATGGCCGAGACTGTCCCCGCCCCGCCCCCGACCCGACCCAACCAGTCCTGATGGCGAGACTGTCCCCGTCCCGACCAGTCCTGATGGCCGAGACTGTCCCCGCCCCTCCCCCGACCCGACCCAACCAGTCCTGATGGCGAGACTGTCCCCGTTCCAACCAGTCCTGATGGCGAGACTGTCTCCGCCCCTCCCCCGACCCGACCCATCCAGTCCTGATGGCGAGACTGTCCCCGACCCGACCAGTCCTGATGGCCGAGACTGTCCCCGCCCCTCCCCCGACCCGACCAGTCCTGATGGCGAGACTGTCCCCGACCCGACCAGACCTGATGGCCGAGACTGTCCCCGCCCCTCCCCCGACCCGACCCAACCAGTCTTGATGGTGAGATTGTCCCCGACCCGACCAGACCTGATGGCCGAGACTGTCCCCGCCCCTCCCCCGACCCAACCAGTCCTGATGGCGAGACTGTCCCCGCCCCTCCCCCGACCCGACCCAACCAGTCTTGATGGCGAGACTGTCCCCGACCCAACCAGTCTTGATGGCGAGACTGTCCCCGACCCAACCAGTCCTGATGGCCGAGACTGTCCCCGCCCCTCCCCCGACCCGACCCAACCAGTCTTGATGGCGAGACTGTCCCCGACCCAACCAGTCTTGATGGCGAGATTGTCCCCGACCCAACCAGTCTTGATGGCGAGACTGTCCCCGACCCAACCAGTCCTGATGGCGAGACTGTCCCCGACCCGACCAGACCTGATGGCCGAGACTGTCCCCGTCCCTCCCCCGACCCGACCCAACCAGTCCTGATGGCGAGCCTGTCCCCGACCCGACCAGACCTGATGGCCGAGACTGTCCCCGCCCCTCCCCCGACCCGACCAGACCTGATGGCCGAGAATGTCCCCGCCCCTCCCCCGACCCGACCCAACCAGTCTTGATGGCGAGACTGTCCCCGACCAGACCTGATGGCCGAGACTGTCCCCGCCCCTCCCCCGACCCGACCCGACCAGTCCTGATGGCGAGACTGTCCCCGACCCGACCAGACCTGATGGCCGAGACTGTCCCCGCCCCTCCCCCGACCCGACCCAACCAGTCTTGATGGCGAGACTGTCTCCGTCCCGACCAGTCCTGATGGCCGAGACTGTCCCCGCCCCTCCCCCGACCCGACCCAACCAGTCCTGATGGCGAGACTGTCCCCGACCCAACCAGTCCTGATGGCGAGACTGTCCCCGACCCGACCAGTCCTGATGGCGAGACTGTCCCCGACCCGACCAGACCTGATGGCCGAGACTGTCCCCGTCCCTCCCCCGACCCAACCAGTCCTGATGGCGAGACTGTCCCCGCCCCTCCCCCGACCCGACCCAACCAGTCTTGATGGCGAGACTGTCCCCGACCCAACCAGTCCTGATGGCCGAGACTGTCCCCGCCCCTCCCCCGACCCGACCCAACCAGTCTTGATGGCGAGACTGTCCCTGACCCAACCAGTCTTGTTGGCGAGACTGTCCCCGACCCAACCAGTCTTGATGGCGAGACTGTCCCCGACCCAACCAGTCCTGATGGCGAGACTGTCCCCGACCCGACCAGACCTGATGGCCGTGACTGTCCCCGCCCCTCCCCCGACCCGACCCAACCAGTCCTGATGGCGAGACTGACCCCGACCCGACCAGACCTGATGGCCGAGACTGTCCCCGCCCCTCCCCCGACCCGACCAGACCTGATGGCCGAGACTGTCCCCGACCCGACCCAACAAGTCTTGATGGCGAGACTGTCCCCGACCAGACCTGATGGCCGAGACTGTCCCCGCCCCTCCCCCGACCCGACCCGACCAGTCCTGATGGCGAGACTGTCCCCGACCCGACCAGACCTGATGGCCGAGACTGTCCCCGCCCCTCCCCCGACCCGACCCAACCAGTCTTGATGGCGAGACTATCTCCGTCCCGACCAGTCCTGATGGCCGAGACTGTCCCCGCCCCTCCCCCGACCCGACCCAACCAGTCCTGATGGCGAGACTGTCCCCGACCCAACCAGTCCTGATGGCGAGACTGTCCCCGACCCGACCAGTCCTGATGGCGAGACTGTCCCTGACCCGACCAGACCTGTTGGCCGAGACTGTCCCCGCCCCTCCCCCGACCCGACCCAACCAGTCCTGATGGCGAGACTGTCCCCGACCCGACCAGACCTGATGGCCGAGACTGTCCCCGCCCCTCCCCCGACCCGACCCAACCAGTCTTGATGGCGAGACTGTCCCCGACTCGACCAGACCTGATGGCCGAGACTGTCCCCGCCCCTCCCCCGACCCGACCCAACCAGTCTTGATGGCGAGACTGTCCCCGACCCGACCAGACCTGATGGCCGAGACTGTCCCCGCCCCTCCCCCGACCCGACCCAACCAGTCCTGATGGCGAGACTGTCCCCCGACCCGACCAGACCTGATGGCCGAGACTGTCCCCGCCACTCCCCCGACCCGACCCAACCAGTCTTGATGGCGAGACTGTCCCCGACCCGACCAGACCTGATGGCTGAGACTGTCCCTGCCCCTCCCCCGACCCGACCCAACCAGTCTTGATGGCGAGACTGTCCCCGACCCAACCAGTCCTGATGGCCAAGACTGTCCCCGCCCCCCACCGACCAGTCCTGATGGCCGAGACTGTCCCCGCTCCTCCCCCGACCCGACCAGTCCTGATGGCGAGGCTGTCCCCGACCCGACCAGACCTGATGGCCGAGACTGTCCCCGCTCCTCCCCCGACCAGTCCTGATGGCCGAGACTGTCCCTGCTCCTCCCCCGACCAGTCCTGATGGCCGAGACTGTCCCCGCCCCTCCCCTGACCCCACCAGTCCGGATGGCCGAGACTGTCCCCGCCCCTCCCCCGACCAGTCCTGATGGCCGAGACTGTCCCCGCCCCTCCCCTGACCCGACCAGTCCTGATGGCCGAGCCTGTCCCCGCCCCTCCCCCGACCCGACCAGTCCGGATGGCCGAGACTGTCCCCGCCCCTCCCCCGACCAGTCCTGATGGCCGAGACTGTCCCCGCCCCTCCCCTGACCCGACCAGTCCTGATGGCCGAGCCTGTCCCCGCCCCTCCCCCGACCAGTCCTGATGGCCGAGACTGTCCCCTCCCTGACCCGACCAGTCCTGATGGCCGAGACTGTCCACCCCCCTCTCCCGACCCGACCACTCCTGATGGCCGAGACTGGCCCCGCCCCTCCCCCCAACCCGTCCTGATTGCCGAGACTGGCCCCGCCCCTCCCGCGACCCGACCAGTCCTGATGGCCGAGACTGTCCCCGCCCCTCCCCCGACCCGACCAGTCCTGATGGCTGAGACTGTCCCCGCCCCTCCCCCGACCCGACCAGTCCTGATGGCTGAGACTGTCCCCGCCCCTCCCCCGACCAGTCCTGATGGCCGAGACTGTCCCCGCTCCTCCCCCGACCCAACCAGTCCTGATGGCCGAGACTGTCCCCGCCCATCCCCCGACCCGACCAGTCCTGATGGCCGAGACTGTCCCCACCCCTCCCCCGACCCGACCCGACCAGTCCTGATGGCCGAGACTGTCCCCGCCCATCCCCCGACCCCACCTGTCCTGATGGCCGAGACTGTCCCCACCCCTCCCCCGACCCGACCAATCCTGATGGCCGAGACTGTCCCCACCCCTCCCCCGACCCGACCAGTCCTGATGGCCGAGACTGTCCCCACCCCTCCCCCGCCCCGACCCGACCAGTCCTGATGGCCGAGACTGTCCACACCCCTCCCCCGAACCGACCAGACCAGTCCTGATGTCCGAGACTGGCCCCGCCACTCCCCCGACCCGACCAGTCCTGATGGCCGAGACTGGCCCCGCCCCTCCCCCGACCAGTCCTGATGGCCGAGACTGTCCCCCCCGCCCTCCCCCGACCCGTCCCGACCAGTCCTGAAGGCCGAGACTGTCCCCGCCCCTCCCCCGACCCGACCCGACCAGTCCTGATGGCGAGACTGTCCCCGACCCGACCAGTCCTGATGGCGAGACTGTCCCTGACCCGACCAGACCTGATGGCCGAGACTGTCCCCGCCCCTCCCCCGACCCAACCAGTCCTGATGGCGAGACTGTCCCCGCCCCTCCCCCGACCCGACCCAACCAGTCTTGATGGCGAGACTGTCCCCGACCCGACCAGACCTGATGGCCGAGACTGTCCCCGCCCCTCCCCCGACCCGACACAACCAGTCTTGATGGCGAGACTGTCCCCGACCCAACCAGTCCTGATGGCCGAGACTGTCCCCGCCCCTCCCCCGACCCGACCCAACCAGTCTTGATGGCGAGACTGTCCCTGACCCAACCAGTCTTGTTGGCGAGACTGTCCCCGACCCAACCAGTCTTGATGGCGAGACTGTCCCCGACCCAACCAGTCCTGATGGCGAGACTGTCCCCGACCCAACCAGTCCTGATGGCGAGACTGTCCCCGACCCGACCAGACCTGATGGCCGAGACTGTCCCCGCCCCTCCCCCGACCCGACCCAACCAGTCCTGATGGCGAGACTGTCCCCGACCCGACCAGACCTGATGGCCGAGACTGTCCCCGCCCCTCCCCCGACCCGACCAGACCTGATGGCCGAGACTGTCCCCGACCCGACCCAACAAGTCTTGATGGCGAGACTGTCCCCGACCAGACCTGATGGCCGAGACTGTCCCCGCCCCTCCCCCGACCCGACCCGACCAGTCCTGATGGCGAGACTGTCACCGACCCGACCAGACCTGATGGCCGAGACTGTCCCCGCCCCTCCCCCGACCCGACCCAACCAGTCTTGATGGCGAGACTATCTCCGTCCCGACCAGTCCTGATGGCCGAGACTGTCCCCGCCCCTCCCCCGACCCGACCCAACCAGTCCTGATGGCGAGACTGTCCCCGACCCAACCAGTCCTGATGGCGAGACTGTCCCCGACCCGACCAGTCCTGATGGCGAGACTGTCCCCGACCCGACCAGACCTGATGGCCGAGACTGTCCCCGCCCCTCCCCCGACCCGACCCAACCAGTCCTGATGGCGAGACTGTCCCCGACCCGACCAGACCTGATGGCCGAGACTGTCCCCGCCCCTCCCCCGACCCGACCCAACCAGTCTTGATGGCGAGACTGTCCCCGACCCGACCAGACCTGATGGCCGAGACTGTCCCCGCCCCTCCCCCGACCCGACCCAACCAGTCTTGATGGCGAGACTGTCCCCGACCCGACCAGACCTGATGGCCGAGACTGTCCCCGCCCCTCCCCCGACCCGACCCAACCAGTCCTGATGGCGAGACTGTCCCCGACCCGACCAGACCTGATGGCCGAGACTGTCCCCGCCCCTCCCCCGACCCGACCCAACCAGTCTTGATGGCGAGACTGTCCCCGACCCAACCAGTCCTGATGGCCAAGACTGTCCCCGCCCCCCACCGACCAGTCCTGATGGCCGAGACTGTCCCCGCTCCTCCCCCGACCCGACCAGTCCTGATGGCGAGGCTGTCCCCGACCCGACCAGACCTGATGGCCGAGACTGTCCCCGCCCCTCCCCCGACCAGTCCTGATGGCCGAGACTGTCCCCGCCCCTCCCCCGACCAGTCCTGATGGCCGAGACTGTCCCCGCTCCTCCCCTGACCCGACCAGTCCGGATGGCCGAGACTGTCCCCGCCCCTCCCCTGACCCCACTAGTCCGGATGGCCGAGACTGTCCCCGCCCCTCCCCCGACCAGTCCTGATGGCCGAGACTGTCCCCGCCCCTCCCCTGACCCGACCAGTCCTGATGGCCGAGCCTGTCCCCGCCCCTCCCCCGATCAGTCCTGATGGCCGAGACTGTCCCCGCCCCTCCCCTGACCCGACCAGTCCTGATGGCCGAGACTGTCCCCGCCCCTCTCCCGACCTGACCAGTCCTGATGGCCGAGACTGTCCCCCCCCCTCTCCCGACCCGACCAGTCCTGATGGCCGAGACTGGCCCCGCCCCTCCCCCCAACCCGTCCTGATTGCCGAGACTGGCCCCGCCCCTCCCGCGACCCGACCAGTCCTGAGGGCCGAGACTGTCCCCGCCCCTCCCCCGACCCGACCAGTCCTGATGGCTGAGACTGTCCCCGCCCCTCCCCCGACCAGTCCTGATGGCCGAGACTGTCCCCGCTCCTCCCCCGACCCAACCAGTCCTGATGGCCGAGACTGTCCCCGCCCATCCCCCGACCCGACCAGTCCTGATGGCCGAGACTGTCCCCACCCCTCCCCCGACCTGACCAATCCTGATGGCCGAGACTGTCCCCACCCCTCCCCCGACCCGACCAGTCCTGATGGCCGAGACTGTCCCCACCCCTCCCCCGCCCCGACCCGACCAGTCCTGATGGCCGAGACTGTCCACACCCCTCCCCCGAACCGACCAGACCAGTCCTGATGTCCGAGACTGGCCCCGCCACTCCCCCGACCCGGCCAGTCCTGATGGCCGAGACTGTCCCCGCCCCTCCCCCGACCCGACCACTCCTGATGGCCGAGACTGTCCCCGCCCCTCCCCCGACCCGACCAGTCCTGATGGCCGAGACTGTCCACACCCCTCCCCCGAACCGACCAGACCAGTCCTGATGTCCGAGACTGTCCCCGCCCCTCCCCCGACCCGACCAGTCCTGATGGCCGAGACTGGCCCCGCCCCTCCCCCGACCCGACCAGTCCTGATGGCCGAGACTGGCCCCGCCCCTCCCCCGACCCGACCAGTCCTGATGGCCGAGACTGTCCCCCCCGCCCTCCCCCGACCCGACCCAACCAGTCCTGATGGCCGAGGCTGTCCCCGTCCCGACCAGTCCTGAAGGCCGAGACTGTCCCCGCCCCTCCCCCGACCCGACCCGACCAGTCCTGATGGCGAGACTGTCCCCGACCCAACCAGTCCTGATGGCGAGACTGTCCCCGACCCGACCAGACCTGATGGCCGAGACTGTCCCCGCCCCTCCCCCGACCCGACCCAACCAGTCCTGATGGCGAGACTGTCCCCGTCCCGACCAGTCCTGATGGCCGAGACTGTCCCCGCCCCTCCCCCGACCCGACCCAACCAGTCCTGATGGCGAGACTGTCCCCGTCCCAACCAGTCCTGATGGCGAGACTGTCTCCGCCCCTCCCCCGACCCGACCCAACCAGTCCTGATGGCGAGACTGTCCCCGTCCCGACCAGTCCTGATGGCCGAGACTGTCCCCGCCCCTCCCCCGACCCGACCAGTCCTGATGGCGAGACTGTCCCCGTCCCGACCAGACCTGATGGCCGAGACTGTCCCCGACCCGACCAGACCTGATGGCCGAGACTGTCCCCGACCCAACCAGTCTTGATGGCGAGACTGTCCCCGACCCAACCAGTCCTGATGGCGAGACTGTCCCCGACCCGACCAGACCTGATGGCCGAGACTGTCCCCGCCCCTCCCCCGACCCGACCCAACCAGTCCTGATGGCGAGACTGTCCCCGACCCGACCAGACCTGATGGCCGAGACTGTCCCCGCCCCTCCCCCGACCCGACCAGACCTGATGGCCGAGACTGTCCCCGACCCGACCCAACAAGTCTTGATGGCGAGACTGTCCCCGACCAGACCTGATGGCCGAGACTGTCCCCGCCCCTCCCCCGACCCGACCCGACCAGTCCTGATGGCCGAGACTGTACCCGCCCCTCCCCCGACCCGACCCAACCAGTCTTGATGGCGAGACTGTCCCCGACCCAACCAGTCCTGATGGCGAGACTGTCCCCGACCCGACCAGTCCTGATGGCGAGACTGTCCCCGACCCGACCAGACCTGATGGCCGAGACTGTCCCCGCCCCTCCCCCGACCCGACCCAACCAGTCCTGATGGCGAGACTGTCCCCGACCCGACCAGACCTGATGGCCGAGACTGTCCCCGCCCCTCCCCCGACCAGACCCAACCAGTCCTGATGGCGAGACTGTCCCCGACCCGACCAGACCTGATGGCCGAGACTGTCCCCGCCCCTCCCCCGACCCGACCCAACCAGTCTTGATGGCGAGACTGTCCCCGACCCGACCAGACCTGATGGCCGAGACTGTCCCCGCCCCTCCCACGACCCGACCCAACCAGTCCTGATGGCGAGACTGTCCCCGACCCGACCAGACCTGATGGCCGAGACTGTCCCCGCCACTCCCCCGACCCGACCCAACCAGTCTTGATGGCGAGACTGTCCCCGACCTGACCAGACCTGATGGCTGAGACTGTCCCCGCCCCTCCCCCGACCCGACCCAACCAGTCTTGATGGCGAGACTGTCCCCGACCCAACCAGTCCTGATGGCCAAGACTGTCCCCGCCCCCCACCGACCAGTCCTGATGGCCGAGACTGTCCCCGCTCCTCCCCCGACCCGACCAGTCCTGATGGCGAGGCTGTCCCCGACCCGACCAATCCTGATGGCCGAGACTGTCCCCGCCCCTCCCCTGACCCCACCAGTCTGGATGGCCGAGACTGTCCCCGCCCCTCCCCCGACCAGTCCTGATGGCCGAGACTGTCCCCGCCCCTCCCCTGACCCCACCAGTCCGGATGGCCGAGACTGTCCCCGCCCCTCCCCCGACCAGTCCTGATGGCCGAGACTGTCCCCTCCCTGACCCGACCAGTCCTGATGGCCGAGACTGTCCCCGCCCCTCCCCCGACCAGTCCTGATGGCCGAGACTGTCCCCGCCCCTCTCCCGACCCGACCAGTCCTGATGGCCGAGACTGGCTCCGCCCCTCCCCCCAACCCGTCCTGATTGCCGAGACTGGCCCCGCCCCTCCCGCGACCCGACCAGTCCTGATGGCCGAGACTGTCCCCGCCCCTCCCCCGACCCGACCAGTCCTGATGGCTGAGACTGTCCCCGCCCCTCCCCCGACCAGTCCTGATGGCCGAGACTGTCCCCGCTCCTCCCCCGACCCAACCAGTCCTGATGGCCGAGACTGTCCCCGCCCATCCCCCGACCCGACCAGTCCTGATGGCCGAGACTGTCCCCGCCCCTCCCCCGACCCGACCAGTCCTGATGGCCGAGACTGTCCCCTCCCCTCCCCCGACCCGACCCACCAGTCCTGATGGCCGAGACAGTCCCCGCCCATCCCCCGACCCGACCTGTCCTGATGGCCGAGACTGTCCCCACCCCTCCCCCGACCCGACCAATCCTGATGGCCGAGACTGTCCCCACCCCTCCCCCGACCCGTCCAGTCCTGATGGCCGAGACTGTCCCCACCCCTCCCCCGCCCCGACCCGACCAGTCCTGATGGCCGAGACTGTCCACACCCCTCCCCCGAACCGACCAGACCAGTCCTGATGTCCGAGACTGGCCCCGCCACTCCCCCGACCCGACCAGTCCTGATGGCCGAGACTGTCCCCCCCGCCCTCCCCCGACCCGACCCAACCAGTCCTGATGGCCGAGGCTGTCCCCGTCCCGACCAGTCCTGAAGGCCGAGACTGTCCCCGCCCCTCCCCCGACCCGACCCGACCAGTCCTGATGGCGAGACTGTCCCCGACCCAACCAGTCCTGATGGCGAGACTGTCCCCGACCCGACCAGACCTGATGGCCGAGACTGTCCCCGCCCCTCCCCCGACCCGACCCAACCAGTCCTGATGGCGAGACTGTCCCCGTCCCGACCAGTCCTGATGGCCGAGACTGTCCCCGCCCCTCCCCCGACCCGACCCAACCAGTCCTGATGGCGAGACTGTCCCCGTCCCAACCAGTCCTGATGGCGAGACTGTCTCCGCCCCTCCCCCGACCCGACCCATCCAGTCCTGATGGCGAGACTGTCCCCGTCCCGACCAGTCCTGATGGCCGAGACTGTCCCCGCCCCTCCCCCGACCCGACCAGTCCTGATGGCGAGACTGTCCCCGTCCCGACCAGACCTGATGGCCGAGACTGTCCCCGACCCGACCAGACCTGATGGCCGAGACTGTCCCCGCCCCTCCCCCGACCCGACCAGTCCTGATGGCGAGACTGTCCCCGACCCGACCAGACCTGATGGCCGAGACTGTCCCCGCCCCTCCCCCGACCCGACCAGTCCTGATGGCGAGACTGTCCCCGCCCCTCCCCCGACCCGACCCAACCAGTCCTGATGGCGAGACTGTCCCCGTCCCGACCAGTCCTGATGGCCGAGACTGTCCCCGCCCCTCCCCCGACCCGACCCAACCAGTCCTGATGGCGAGACTTCCCCGACCCGACCAGACCTGATGGCCGAGACTGTCCCCGCCCCTCCCCCGACCCGACCAGTCCTGATGGCGAGACTGTCCCCGACCCGACCAGACCTGATGGCCGAGACTGTCCCCGCCCCTCCCCCGACCCGACCAGTCCTGATGGCGAGACTGTCCCCGCCCCTCCCCCGACCCGACCCAACCAGTCCTGATGGCGAGACTGTCCCCGTCCCGACCAGTCCTGATGGCCGAGACTGTCCCCGCCCCTCCCCCGACCCGACCCAACCAGTCCTGATGGCGAGACTGTCCCCGACCCGAAGAGACCTGATGGCCGAGACTGTCCTCGCCCCTCCCCCGACTCGACCAGTCCTGATGGCCGAGACTGTACCCGCCCCTCCCCCGACCCAACCAGACCTGATGGCCGAGACTGTCCCCGCCCCTCCCCCGACCCGACCAGTCCTGATGGCGAGACTGTCCCCGACCCGACCAGACCTGATGGCCGAGACTGTCCCCGCCCCTCCCCCGACCCGACCCAACCAGTCTTGATGGCGAGACTGTCCCCGACCCGACCAGACCTGACGGCCGAGACTGTCCCCGCCCCTCCCCCGACCCAACCAGTCCTGATGGCGAGACTGTCCCCGCCCCTCCCCCGACCCGACCCAACCAGTCCTGATGGCGAGACTGTCCCCGTCCCGACCAGTCCTGATGGCCGAGACTGTCCCCGCCCCTCCCCCGACCCGACCCAACCAGTCCTGATGGCGAGACTGTCCCCGACCCGAAGAGACCTGTTGGCCGAGACTGTCCCCGCCCCTCCCCCGACTCGACCAGTCCTGATGGCCGAGACTGTACCCGCCCCTCCCCCGACCCGACCAGACCTGATGGCCGAGACTGTCCCCGCCCCTCCCCCGACCCGACCAGTCCTGATGGCGAGACTGTCCCCGACCCGACCAGACCTGATGGCCGAGACTGTCCCCGCCCCTCCCCCGACCCGACCCAACCAGTCTTGATGGCGAGACTGTCCCCGACCCGACCAGACCTGACGGCCGAGACTGTCCCCGCCCCTCCCCCGACCCAACCAGTCCTGATGGCGAGACTGTCCCCGCCTCTCTCCCGACCCGACCCAACCAGTCTTGATGGCGAGACTGTCCCCGACCCAACCAGTCTTGATGGCGAGACTGTCCCCGACCCAACCAGTCCTGATGGCCGAGACTGTCCCCGCCCCTCCCCCGACCCGACCCAACCAGTCTTGATGGCGAGACTGTCCCCGACCCAACCAGTCATGATGGCCGAGACTGTCCCCGCCCCTCCCCCGACCCGACCCAACCAGTCTTGATGGCGAGACTGTCCCCGACCCAACCAGTCTTGATGGCGAGACTGTCCCCGACCCAACCAGTCTTGATGGCGAGACTGTCCCCGACCCAACCAGTCCTGATGGCGAGACTGTCCCCGACCCGACCAGACCTGATGGCCGAGTCTGTCCCCGCCCCTCCCCGACCCGACCCAACCAGTCCTGATGGCGAGACTGTCCCCGACCCGACCAGACCTGATGGCCGAGACTGTCCCCGCCCCTCCCCCGACCCGACCAGACCTGATGGCCGAGACTGTCCCCGCCCCTCCCCCGACCCGACCCAACCAGTCTTGATGGCGAGACTGTCCCCGACCAGACCTGATGGCCGAGACTGTCCCCGCCCCTCCCCCGACCCGACCAGACCTGATGGCCGAGACTGTCCCCGCCCCTCCCCCGACCCGACCCAACCAGTCTTGATGGCGAGACTGTCCCCGACCAGACCTGATGGCCGAGACTGTCCCCGCCCCTCCCCCGACCCGACCCGACCAGTCCTGATGGCGAGACTGTCCCCGACCCGATAAGACCTGATGGCCGAGACTGTCCCCGCCCCTCCCCCGACCCGACCCAACCAGTCTTGATGGCGAGACTGTCTCCGTCCCGACCAGTCCTGATGGCCGAGACTGTCCCCGCCCCTCCCCCGACCCGACCCAACCAGTCCTGATGGCGAGACTGTCCCCGACCCAACCAGTCCTGATGGCGAGACTGTCCCCGACCCGACCAGTCCTGATGGCGAGACTGTCCCCGACCCGACCAGACCTGATGGCCGAGACTGTCCCCGCCCCTCCCCCGACCCAACCAGTCCTGATGGCGAGACTGTCCCCGCCCCTCCCCCGACCCGACCCAACCAGTCTTGATGGCGAGACTGTCCCCGTCCCAACCAGTCCTGATGGCGAGACTGCCCCGCCCCTCCCCCGACCCGACCCAACCAGTCCTGATGGCGAGACTGTCCCCGTCCCGACCAGTCCTGATGGCCGAGACTGTCCCCGCCCCTCCCCCGACCCGACCAGACCTGATGGCCGAAACTGTCCCCGCCCCGCCCCCGACCCGACCCAACCAGTCCTGATGGCGAGACTGTCCCCGTCCCGACCAGTCCTGATGGCCGAGTCTGTCCCCGCCCCTCCCCCGACCCGACCCAACCAGTCCTGATGGCGAGACTGTCCCCGACCCGACCAGTCCTGATGGCGAGACTGTCCCCGACCCGACCAGACCTGATGGCCGAGACTGTCCCCGCCCCTCCCCCGACCCGACCCAACCAGTCTTGATGGTGAGATTGTCCCCGACCCGACCAGACCTGATGGCCGAGACTGTCCCCGCCCCTCCCCCGACCCAACCAGTCCTGATGGCGAGACTGTCCCCGACCCAACCAGCCCTGATGGCCGAGACTGTCCCCGCCCCTCCCCCGACCCGTCCCAACCAGTCTTGATGGCGAGACTGTCCCCGACCCAACCAGTCTTGATGGCGAGACTGTCCCCGACCCAACCAGTCTTGATGGCGAGACTGTCCCCGACCCAACCAGTCCTGATGGCGAGACTGTCCCCGACCCGACCAGACCTGATGGCCGAGACTGTCCCCGTCCCTCCCCTGACCCAACCAGTCTTGATGGCGAGACTGTCCCCGACCCAACCAGTCCTGATGGCCGAGACTGTCCCCGCCCCTCCCCCGACCCGTCCCAACCAGTCTTGATGGCGAGACTGTCCCCGACCCAACCAGTCTTGATGGCGAGACTGTCCCCGACCCAACCAGTCTTGATGGCGAGACTGTCCCCGACCCAACCAGTCCTGATGGCGAGACTGTCCCCGACCCGACCAGACCTGATGGCCGAGACTGTCCCCGTCCCTCCCCTGACCCGACCCAACCAGTCCTGATGGCGAGCCTGTCCCCGACCCGACCAGACCTGATGGCCGAGACTGTCCCCGCCCCTCCCCCGACCCGACCAGACCTGATGGCCGAGAATGTCCCCGCCCCTCCCCCGACCCGACCCAACCAGTCTTGATGGCGAGACTGTCCCCGACCAGACCTGATGGCCGAGACTGTCCCCGCCCCTCCCCCGACCCGACCCGACCAGTCCTGATGGCGAGACTGTCCCCGACCCGACCAGACCTGATGGCCGAAACTGTCCCCGCCCCTCCCCCGACCCGACCCAACCAGTCTTGATGGCGAGACTGTCTCCGTCCCGACCAGTCCTGATGGCCGAGACTGTCCCCGCCCCTCCCCCGACCCGACCCAACCAGTCCTGATGGCGAGACTGTCCCCGACCCAACCAGTCCTGATGGCGAGACTGTCCCCGACCCGACCAGTCCTGATGGCGAGACTGTCCCCGACCCGACCAGACCTGATGGCCGAGACTGTCCCCGCCCCTCCCCCGACCCAACCAGTCCTGATGGCGAGACTGTCCCCGCCCTTCCCCCGACCCGACCCAACCAGTCTTGATGGCGAGACTGTCCCCGACCCAACCAGTCCTGATGGCCGAGACTGTCCCCGCCCCTCCCCCGACCCGACCCAACCAGTCTTGATGGCGAGACTGTCCCTGACCCAACCAGTCTTGTTGGCGAGACTGTCCCCGACCCAACCAGTCTTGATGGCGAGACTGTCCCCGACCCAACCAGTCCTGATGGCGAGACTGTCCCCGACCCGACCAGACCTGATGGCCAAGACTGTCCCCGCCCCTCCCCCGACCCAACCAGTCCTGATGGCGAGACTGTCCCCGACCCGACCAGACCTGATGGCCGAGACTGTCCCCGCCCCTCCCCCGACCTGACCAGACCTGATGGCCGAGACTGTCCCCGCCCCTCCCCCGACCCGACCCAACCAGTCCTGATGGCGAGACTGTCCCCGATCCAACCAGTCCTGATGGCGAGACTGTCCCCGACCCGACCAGTCCTGATGGCGAGACTGTCCCCGACCCGACCAGACCTGATGGCCGAGACTGTCCCCGCCCCTCCCCCGACCCGACCCAACCAGTCTTGATGGCGAGACTGTCCCCGACCCGACCAGACCTGATGGCCGAGACTGTCCCCGCCCCTCCCCCGACCCGACCCAACCAGTCTTGATGGCGAGACTGTCCCCGACCCGACCAGACCTGATGGCCGAGACTGTCCCCGCCCCTCCCCCGACCCGACCCAACCAGTCCTGATGGCGAGACTGTCCCCGACCCGACCAGACCTGATGGCCGAGACTGTCCCCGCCACTCCCCCGACCCGACCCAACCAGTCTTGATGGCGAGACTGTCCCCGACCCGACCAGACCTGATGGCTGAGACTGTCCCCGCCCCTCCCCCGACCCGACCCAACCAGTCTTGATGGCGAGACTGTCCCCGACCCAACCAGTCCTGATGGCCGAGACTGTCCCCGCCCCCCACCGACCAGTCCTGATGGCCGAGACTGCCCCGCTCCTCCCCCGACCCGACCAGACCTGATGGCCGAGACTGTCCCCGCTCCTCCCCCGACCAGTCCTGATGGCCGAGACTGTCCACGCCCCTCCCCCGACCAGTCCTGATGGCCGAGACTGTCCCCGCCCCTCCCCTGACCCCAGCAGTCTGGATGGCCGAGACTGTCCCCGCCCCTCCCCCGACCAGTCCTGATGGCCGAGACTGTCCCCGCCCCTCCCCTGACCCGACCAGTCCTGATGGCCGAGCCTGTCCCCGCCCCTCCCCCGACCAGTCCTGATGGCCGAGACTGTCCCCTGCCTGACCCGACCAGTCCTGATGGCCGAGCCTGTCCCCGCCCCTCTCCCGACCTGACCAGTCCTGATGGCCGAGACTGTCCCCCCCCCTCTCCCGACCCAACCAGTCCTGATGGCCGAGACTGGCCCCGCCCCTCCCCCCAACCCGTCCTGATTGCCGAGACTGGCCCCGCCCCTCCCGCGACCCGACCAGTCCTGATGGCCGAGACCGTCCCCGACCCGACCAGTCCTGATGGCCGAGACTGTCCCCGCCCCTCCCCCGACCCGAACAATCCTGATGGCCGAGACTGTCCCCGCCCCTCCCCCGACCCGACCTGACCAATGCTGATGGCCGAGACCGTCCCCGCCCCTCCCCCGACCAGTCCTGCTGGCCGAGACTGTCCCCGCCCCTCCCCCGACCCGACCAGTCCTGATGGCCGAGACTGTCCCCGCCCCTCCCCCGACCACACCAGTCCTGATGGCCGAGACTGTCCCCGCCCCTCCCCCGACCTGACCATTCCTGATGGCCGAGACTGTCCCCGCCCCTCCCCCGACCAGTCCTGTTGGCCGAGACTGTCCCCGCCCTTCCCCCGACCTGACCAGTCCTGATGGCCGAGACTGTCCCCGCCCCTCCCCCGACCCGACCAGTCCTGATGGCCGAGACGGTCCCCGCCCTCACCCGACCCGACCAGTCATGATGGCTGAGACTGGCCCCGCCCCTCCCCCGACCCGACCAGTCCTGATGGCCGAGATTCTCCCCGCCCCTCCCCCGACTCGACCAGTCCTGATGGCCGAGACTGTCCCCGCTCCTCCCCCGACCCGACCAGTCCTGATGGCCGAGACTGTCCCCGCCCCTCCCCCGACCCGACCAGTCCTGATGGCCGAGACCGTCCCCGACCCTCCCCCGACCCGACCAGTCCTGATGGCCGAGTCTGTCCACGCCCTCCCCCGACCCGACCAGTCCTGATGGCCGAGACTGTCCCCGCCCCTCCCCCGACCAGTCCTGATGGCCAAGGATGTCCCCGCCCCTCCCCCGACACGACCAGTCCTGATGGCCGAGACCGTCCCCGCCCCTCCCCCGACCCGACCAATCCTGATGGCCGAGACTGTCCCCGCCCCTCCCCCGACCAGTCCTGATGGCCAAGAATGTCCCCGCCCCTCCCCCGACCCGACCAGTCCTGATGGCCGAGACTGTCCCCGCCCCTCCCCCGACCCGACCAGTCCTGATGGCCGAGACTGTCCCCGCCCCTCCCACGACCCGACCAGTCCTGATGGCCGAGACGGTCCCCGCCCTCACCCGACCCGACCAGTCGTGATGGCCGAGATTCTCCCCGCCCCTCCCCCGACTCGACCAGTCCTGATGGCCAAGACTGTCCCCACTCCTCCCCCGACCCGACCAGTCCTGATGGCCGAGACTGTCCCCGCCCCTCCCCCGACCCGACCAGTCCTGATGGCCGAGACCGTCCCCGACCCTCCCCCGACCCGACCCGACCAGTCCTGATGGCCGAGACTGTCCCCGCCCCTCCCCCGACCCGACCAGTCCTGATGGCCGAGACCGTCCCCGACCCTCCCCCGACCCGACCAGTCCTGATGGCCGAATCTGTCCCCGCCCCTCCCCCGACCGGACCAGTCCTGATGGCCGAGACTGTCCCCGCCCCTCCCCCGACCAGTCCTGATGGCCAAGAATGTCCCCGCCCCTCCCCCGACACGACCAGTCCTGATGGCCGAGACCGTCCCCGCCCCTCCCCCGACCCGACCAGTCCTGATGGCCGAAACTGTCCCCGCCCCTCCCCCGACCAGTCCTGATGGCCGAGACTGTCCCCGCCCCTCCCCGACCCAACCAGTCCTGATGGCCGAGACTGTCCCCGACCCGACCAGTCCTGATGGCCGAGACTGTCCCCGACCCTCCCCCGACCCGACCAGTCCCGATGGCCGAGACTGCCCCGCCCCTCCCCCGACCTGACCCGACCAGTCCTGATGGCCGAGACTTTCCCTGCCCCCCGCCCAACCTGACCAATCCTGATGGCCGAGACTGCCCTCCCCCGACCTGACCCGACCAGTCCTGATGGCCGAGACTGTCCCCGCCCCTCGCCCAACCTGACCAATCCTGATGGCCGAGACTGTCCCCGCCCCTCCCCCGACCTGACCCGACCAGTCCTGATGGCTGAGACTGTCCCCGACCCTCCCCGACCCAACCTGACCAGTCCTGATGGCCGAGACTGTCCCCGCCACTCACCCGACCTGACCAATCCTGATGGCCAAGACTGTCCCCGACCCTCCCGCGGCCCGACCCGACCAGTCCTGATGGCCGAGACTGTCCCCGCCACTCGCCCGACCTGACCAATCCTGATGGCCAAGACTGTCCCTGACCCTCCCCCGAGCCGACCCGACCATTCCTGATGGCCGAGACTGTCCCCGCCCCTCCCCCGACCCGACCCGACTAGTCCTGATGGCCGAGACTGTCCCCGCCCCGACCCGACCAGTCCTGATGGCCGAGACTGTCCCTGCCCCGCCCCCGACCCGACCTGATCAGTCCTGATCGCCGAGACTGTCCCCGCCCCTCCCCTGACCCGACCAGTCCTGATGGCCGAGAATGTCCCCGCCCCTCCCCCGACCCGACCAGTCCTGATGGCCAAGACTGTCCCCGCCCCTCCCCCAATCCGACCAGTCCTGATGGCCGAGACTGTCCCCGCCCCTCCCCCAACCCGACCAGTCCTGATGGCCGAGACTGTCCCCGCTTCTCCCCTGACCCGACCAGTCCTGATGGCCAAGACTGTCCCCGCCCCTCCCCCGATCCGACCAGTCCTGATGGCCAAGACTTTCCCCGCCCCTCCCCCGACCAGTCCTGATGGCCAAGACTATCCCCGCCCCTCCCCCGACCCGTCCTGTGCTGATGGCCGAGACTGTCCCCGCCCCTCCCCCGACCTGACCAGTCCTGATGGCCGAGACTGCCCCCGCCCCTCCCCCGACCACATAGAAGACTGGTTGGGTCATGGAATATGTGGGTCAGTGGCAGCTTGGATAAGGAATTGGTTTAAGGACTGAAAACAGCGAGTTGTGGTAAATGGCTGTTTTTCAAACTGGAGGATTGTAGACAGTGGTCTTCCCCGAGGGGCAGTGCTGGGGCCACTGCTTTTTTGGATAAATATAAATGACCTGGATATTGGAATACAGAGTAGAATTTCTAAATTTGCCGATGACACCAAACTTGGAGGTGTGGCAAACAGTGAGGATGATACCAATCGACTGCAACAAGACATAGAAGAATAGCAGAATGGGCAGACAAGTGGCAGATGGAATTTAGTACAGAGAAGTGTGAGGTGATGCATTTTAGCAGAAGGAACAGGGAGAGGCAATATACACTTAATGGCACAGTTTTAAAGAGTGTGCAGGGACAGAGGGACCTGGGAGTTAATGTGCGTAGGTCCCTGAAGGTGGCGGGTCATATTGAGAGTGTGGTTAACAAAGCATTTGGGATCTTGTAAGGGGTTTTGTCCTCGGTCTCTCTCTCCTGTGAGACCTCTCTCTTTTACACAGTAATTTACCGAGAGTTTCGACCCACTCACCCCTTAGGTTCTGTACACTGGACTTTGAGGCAGGAACTACAATGCAGAGAATACTCTGTAGGCCAGGTTTAATGAAACGAACTGAAATTTTATTGCATGAAGAAAAATTGGATGTAAGCCAATAAGGTACATGGGAGGGGAAAACAAATCATAATACAGTACTGACCAATATATCCGCAGGCATATTATACTTTACAAGGTTCAACGTGAAATATTGGAAACACACGGAACATCGAGGGACAACAACTCATTGTTAATTATCCCTTAAAATGCCCACCCCCTAAACCTAGCTAGGTTAGATTATGAGGGGCCAGAAACATGCTCACCAGTCCCAGTTAGAAAGTAGAGGTTTTGAAGTCTGCGTTTTGGTCCTCTCAGGTGTCCTGTCTCCACGTGGTCAGCGGAACGCAGTGGGTAGTGACACACTCTTTTCTCCCTCGAGGTGATGGACACGGCCAGGCTGGATGTTAGCAGGCCTGGACGTCGGCGTGGAGAGAGACCAACTGTTTGACCATTTTTTAATCGGTTTCTTTGTGGAGGGTCGCCGTCTTTTGTCTCGTCAATGGCCCGGGGTTTATCGATGATCTCCCGGTAGCTACCCCGGGTCTGGACGCAGACTCTGCCTGGACCACCAATGCCTCTACAAAGCTCTCTTTCGATCAACTCTGTCGGTCATCTCCCGGATGCTCTCCCTTCAAGAAGTGCTCCCGATGATCTCTGATGGCCTCGATGTTCCCGATCCTTCCCGATGGCCTCAATCTCCGATGATCTCGAATCAATAGCCCCCGATGCCTACCCCGGGTCTCCAGTTATACTTTTCATCGAGGCCCTTATCTCCCACCATATCAAGGTTAGTCTTTGTTTAACTTTTGGTGGGCTTGTAGCACAGCGGGGTAGTCATTGTGTTTGAAGTACCTTCAGGATGGCCGGTAACTGCCATCTCTGGTCTGGAATGACCTTGTATTGTCTTTAATGGGTCTTGATGTCCCCCTTTGAACTTGAAGCTGTTTCCCTTTGTCTGGGTAAACAGTTTGATGGCATTTATCTACAGGCCGATCTGATCAGATCTGCATCCAATCTATATGTATGGGGTTCTGTCTGGTTTCGCATTCTCCGAAATTGCATTCCAGAACTTACTGTGGGCTGAATCCACAAAAGCTGTCTGTGGACTGCAGGAACCATTTAAAAATGTCCCAAAAAGCTGGTCACGGGGTCTGGTGGCCATTTTGTGTGCCCCTTTTCCTGGGCTTCTTTTCAAACAGTCTTTAAAAATTAAGGCCTTTTCTGCCAATAGACCCTTATAGGACAATGTTCAATTTTGCGAATCCTACAATCTTGGGCTTCATAAATAGAGGTATTGAGTACAAAAGTAGAGAAGTTATGCTGAACCTTTATAAAACGCTGGTTAGGCCACAACTGTCGTATTGCGTCCAGTTCTGGTCACCACACTTTAGGAAGGATGTGAAGGCCCTTGAGAGGGTGCAGAGGAGATTCACCAGAATGGTTCCGGGGATGGGGGGATCTTAGCTACAAGGACAGGTTGGAGAAGCTGGATTTGTTTTCATTAGAGCAAAGGAGGTTGCGGGGTGATTTGATAAGAGGTGTACAAGATTATGACAGGTTTGGATAGGCTAGATGGGGAAAGGCTGTTCCCACTAGTTGATGGTACAAGGACTAGGGGACACAGATTTAATGTTTTGGGCAAGAGATACAGTGGGGATGTGAGGAAAAACTTTTTTACGCAGCCAGTGGTGATGACCTGGATCTCGCTGCCGACGGAAGTGGTGGAAGTGGAGACACCCAATGTTTTCAAGGGGAGACTGGATAGGCACTTGAGGGAAATAAACCTGCAGGGCTACAGGGATAGAGCGGGGGAATGGGACTGACTGGATTGCTCTACAGAGAGCCGGCACGGACTTGATGGGCTGAATGGCCTCCTTCTGTGCTGTTATGACTCTATGACCTCTACCACCTAGAAGGACAAGGGCAGCAGACGCATGGGAACACCACCACCTCCAAGTTCCCCTCCATGTGCCACACCATCCTGACTTGGAAGTATATCGGCCGATCCTCCATCGTCGCTGGGTCAAAATCCTGGAACTCCCTCCCGAACAGCACTGTGGGAGTACCTTCACCACACGGACTGCAGCGGTTCAAGGCGGCTCACTACCACCTTCTCAAGGGCAACTAGGGATGGGCAATAAATGCTGGCATTACCAGCGACGCCCAGATCCCATGAATGAATAAAATAAAAACTACCTCCCTGATTTTGTCCGTATATTTTCCTTTCCTGTAACACCATGAACAGTTAATCAAAGGTAATCATCAGCACAACAGTCTTAAAGAATTTATAAAACATTCATCCATTCCATGTTCATGTCACCCCAGCTGTCTGCAGGGCCCTGTGCTACAGAACAGTGTGAACTCGCTGGTGTGCCAGCAGAGTCGAGGACTGAGAGAATCCCTTCCCACACACAGAGCAGGTGAACCGCCTCTCCCCAGTGTGAATTCGCTGGTGTCTCTTCAGCTCCCCAGAGCCTTTAAAGCTCTTACCACAGTCAGAACATTTAAATAGTCTCTCATCAGTGTGAACTTGCTGGTGTGTCAGCAGGTTGGATGACTGAGTGAATCCCTTCCCACACACGGAGCAGGTGAACATTCTCTCCCCAGTGTGAATTCGCTGGTGTCCGTTCAGATTCCTGGAGCTTTTAAAGCTCTTCCCACAGACAGAACATTTAAATGGTCTCTCATCGGTGTGAACTTGCTGGTGTCCCTTCAGATCCCTAGAGGTTTTAAAGTCTTTCCCACAGTCAGAACATTTAAATGGTCTCTCATCAGTGTGATATCGCTGGTGTGTCAGTAGGTGGGGTGACTGAGTGAATCCCTTCCCACACACACAACAGGTGAACGCTCTCTCCCCAGTGTGAACTCGCTGGTGCCCCTTCAGACCCCCAGAGGTTTTAAAGCTCTTCCCACAGTCAGAACATTTAAATGGTCTCTCATCGGAGTGAACTCGCTGGTGTCTCACCAGGCTTGATGGCTGAGTGAATCCCTTCCCACACACAGAGCAGGTGAACGGTCTCTTTCCTGCTGTCTCCAGCTGGTGGCCCTTCAGCTCCTGGGACCTTTTAAAGCTTTTCCCACAGTTGGAATGTTTTACCGGCCTGTCCCCAGCGTGAACTCGCTGGTGTGCCAGCAGACTAGAGGACCGAGTGAATCCCTTCCCACACTCAGAGCAGGTGAACGGCCTCTCCCCAGTGTGAACTTGCTGGTGTCTCTCATCGGTGTGGACAAGCTGGTGTCTCAACAGCATGGAGTGTGCAATTAATCCCTTCCCACACACGGAGCGGGTTAAAGGTCTCTCCCTAGTGTGATCTTGCTGGTGTGCCATCAGAGCGGACGACTGAGTGAATCCCTTCCCACACACGGGGCCGGTGAACGGGCTCTCCCCAGTGTGTAGCCACTGGTGTCGCTTCAGGTACTTGTAGATTTTGAAGCTCTTCCCACACTCAGAACATTTAAAAGGTCTCACATCATTGTGAACTCGCTGGGGTGCCAGCAGATTGGAGGAGCGACTGAATCAGGTTCTGATGAATCGAGCGACTCTGTCTGTTCTTGACGTGATGTTTGGTCTGAGCTTCCTGTCTGTAAATGCTCCACTTCTAAAACCCTGTAAAAGGAGTGTAGAAAGGGGTAAGAGGGAGAATGTTGCCTCATGTCCCCCTTTCCCAGCCCAGGGGCAGTGAAGCTGATTTTCAGGCCCCAGCTGCTGCACAGGTTACATACGAACATACAAATTAGGAGCAGGAGTCGGCCTCTCGGCCCCTCGAGCCTGCTCCGCCATTCAATAAGATCATGGCTGATCCGATTACGCCACATTCCTGCCTACCCCCGATAACCTTTCACCCCCTTGCTTATCAAGAATCTATCTACCTCTGCCTTAAAAATATTCAAAGCCTCTGCTTCCACCGCCCTCTGAGGAAGAGAGTTCCAAAGAAGGCCATCAGGCCCCGGGGACTTGTCAGGCCGCAGCTCCAACAATTTGCTCAGTACCACTTCCCTGGTGATTGTCATTTTCACAGATCACAGAAATCACAGAAACCCCACAGTGCAGATAGAGGCCATTTCGGCCCATCGAGCCTGCACCGACACATATCCCACCCGATCCCCGTAACCCCTACACCGACACATATCCCACCCGATCCCCGTAACCCCTACACCAACACATATCCCACCCTATCCCCGTAACCCCTACACCAACACATATCCCACCCGATCCCCGTAACCCCTACACCGACACATATCCCACCCTATCCCCGTAACCCCTACACCAACACATATCCCACCCTATCCCCGTAACCCCTACACCGACACATATCCCACCCGATCCCCGTAACCCCTACACCAACACATATCCCACCCTATCCCCGTAACCCCTACACCGACACATATCCCACCCGATCCCCGTAACCCCTACACCGACACATATCCCACCCTATCCCCGTAACCCCTACACCAACACATATCCCACCCTATCCCCGTAACCCCACTTATTTAATCCCCCTAACACTAAGGGTCAATTTATCATAGCCAATCAACCTAACCCGCACATCTTTGGACTGTGGGAGGAAACCGGAGCACCCGGAGGAAACCCACGCAAACACGGGGAGAATGTGCAAACTCCACACAGGGAGGGAGGAATTTCTTGAATTCCTCCCTCCCTTCCATTTCCTGATTTACAGCTATTTCTGGGATGTTACTTGAATCCTCTATAATGAAGACCGATGCAAAATACCTGTTCAATTCAACTGCCATCTCCTTATTTTCCATTATTAATTCCCCAGACTCACTTTCTATAGGACCAATGCTCACTTTGTTAACTCTTTTCTTTTTAAAATATCTATAGAAACTCTTACTATCTGTTTTTATATTTCTAGTTAGCTTTCTCTCATACTCTCATTTTTCTCTCCTTATTAATCTTTTAGTCATTCTTTGCTGGTTTTTATATTCTGTCCAATCTTCTGACCTGCCACCCATCTTTGCGCAATTATATGCTTTTTCTTTAAGTTTGATACTATCTTTAACTTTTTTAGTTAACCACGGATGGTGGGTCCTCCCCTTGGAATTTTTCTTTCTCGTTGGAATGTATCTATTCTGTGTACAGGAAACTTTCTGGTACCCTGCACTGATGGGACCGAGCTGGTGCCGTTAGATCAAAACTGCCGGAGAAACCAGTGCTAATGTTAAAACATACGGAGCTTCTGAGCAGCTTGCAAGCATCTAGCTGAAGCTGTTGCTTAGCTACAGGGACGCTTGCAGAGCCAGGACTGGAGAAAAGAAGCAATGAAAAGAAAAAAACTTAGCTGAACTGACTCCTGAATTTTGCCATGGCATAGAGTTTTCCGGACATTTAACCTCCGGATAAATGAAAGTTTCCTGTATTCTGAAATATCCCCTTAAATGTCTGCCACTGTAACTCTATTGACCGATCCCTTAACCTAATTTGCCAGTTCACTTTAGCTAGCTCTGTTTTCATGCCCTCAGAATTGCCCTTATTTAAGTTTAAAATACTAGTCTGGGACCCACTCTTCTCTCCCTCAAACTGAAGGTAAAATTTAATCATATTATGATCGCTGTTACCTAGGGGCGCCTTCACTATGAGGTCATTAATTAATCCTATCTCATTGCACAATGCCAGGTCTGGTATAACCTGCTCTCTGGTTGGCTCCAGAACGTGCTGTTCAAAGAAACTATCCCGAAAACATTCTATGAACTCCTCATCTAGGCTACCTTTGCCCATCTGATTTTTCCCATCTATATGTAGAATAAAATCCCCCACAATTATTGCCGTATCTTTCTGACAAGCTCTCATTATTTCTTCCTTTACACTCCATCCTACTGTTAGAGGGCCTGTACACCACTCCCACAAGTGACATTTTGCCTTTATCATTTCTCATCTCTACCCAAACCGCTTTGACATCCTGGTTTCCTGAACTTGGGTCATCCCTCTCTATTGTGCTAATACCATCATTAATTATCAGAGCCACCCCTTCACCTTTTCCCACCTTCCTGTCCTTCCTAAATGTCATGTACCCTTCAATATTCAGGTCCCAATCTATGTCACCCTGCAGCCATGTTTCTGTAATGGCTATCAGGTCGTACTTATTTATTCCTATTTGCACTATCAGTTCATCTGTTTTGTTTTGAATGCTTCGTGCATTCAGATGCAGAGCCTTTAGTTTTGTCCTTTTATTATTTTTGTAACCTCTAGCCTTATCTGTTGATTTACTCTTAGATTTGTCCTCTCTATCCCTTCCTGTCACGGTCTGTTTATCATTTCCCATATTAATACCTTTCTCTCTTGCCTTGTCTCTACCCTTTGATTTACCACATCTCAACAAGTTTGCTCCCTTGCCCCCCACTATTTAGTTTAAAACCCTCTCTACCGCCCCAGTTATATGACTCGCCAGAACACTGGTCCCAGCACGGTTCGGGTGAAGACCGTCCCAACAATACACATCCCACTTTCCCCAGTGTGGTGCCAGTGCCCAGGAATCGAAACCCATTTCTCCCACACCAGCCTTTGAGCCACGCATTCATCTCTCTAATTTTATTTACCCTATGCCAATTTGCTCGTGGCTCAGGTAAGAATGCAGACATTATTATCCTTGAGGTTCTACTTTTTAATTTAGCCCCTAGCTGCTCACACTCTCTCAGCAGGACCTCTTTCCTAGTTCTACCTATGTCGTTGGTACCAACATGGACCATGGCCACTGGCTCCTCCCCCTCTCACTGCAAGTTCCTCTCCAGCCCGGAAGAGATGTCCCGAACCCTGGCACCGGGCAGGCAACACAGCCGTCTGGACTCTAACTGGTTGAAAGGATCAACAGTAATGGCGGCTGCAATCCCCAAAAGCTCCCGCATTCCAGCCGCCGCGCTGAGTTGTGGCTGACCCCGCTCATGCGCCCCATGGCCCCGCCCTCTCCTCCTCCACAGGCGCCCGGCCCACACCGCGCATGCTCAGCACACACCCTGGGCCCGTGTCAATCATCCTCGCCTGCGCGCTGGGCCCCTGTGGTGATTATTCCTTGTTTAGTAAAAGTATTGTGATTGGTTGTTTGTTAACTGCCTTGGGATATATGTTGTAATCTCATTGGTAGTTGATGATCACATGATGTGTTGTGGCCACCTTAAATTCAGTTATTTTCCAGCTTTGGTTGGGACTGGATGTGGGAAGATGTGCTGCAGATTTTAAAGTTAATAAAGCCTAGCCTTGGAAGGCAAATCTATTCTTTATTTCAATTTATTAACTTTATGTTAGAATGGAGCGATATCTTCAACCAGAACGATTCAAGGCTGACCCCAATTCTGCTGGAGTGGATGATAAATGGAAACATTGGTATTGTACATTTAAAAACTTTTTGGGTGTGTTGGATCAAGAGTCTCTAAATAAGCTGAATATGCTGATCAACTACATTGCTCCAGATGTATATAAATATATTTTGGGCTGTAAAACTTATGAAGTGGCTATTTCTACATTGGAAAAGATTTTTGTTAAACCAAAGAATGAGGTATTTGCACGTCACCTTCTATCTGCCCGTAGGCAGCAGGTGGGAGAATCTTTGGATACTTATTTACAAGCACTTCGGTGCCTTAGTGTTAACTGTAATTATAAGGCCGTGACGGCTGAAGAATATAAGGAAGAATCGGTACGGGATGCTTTTATTAATGGATTACTGTCTAGATCAATTCGTCAGCGGTTGTTAGAAAATAAGACTTTGGATCTTAAAAGTGCTTTTGAGCAAGCTTCTACATTGGATGTGGCTCAGAGAAGTTCGGATTCTTATGCTCTTTTTAATCGGCCTGCGACTATGGTTTCGGCAGTTTCGGATGAAAAGGAATTATGTGGACTTAATGGGAGTGGTTTACTAGATTCTGAAACAGTTTCTACTTCAGCGGCTGTTGCCTCTAGGATTCAGAAGTGTTATTTTTGTGGGAATATCCGGCACCCTCGTCTGAAGTGTCCTGCTCGGGAGGCTGTGTGTAGTAAATGCGGCAAGAGAGGTCATTATGCACGCGTGTGCAAATCATCAGGTTCAATTACCTCCTCCTCTCCTGGTGTGGGAGGGCCCTCCTCCACTACCTCCTCTGTGACTATTCAGCCTTTAGATAGGACGTTTATTGCATCAATTTCTGCTGCATTTGCTCATGGCCTAAACAAAGCTATAGTTACGGCTCAAGTTAATGGGTTGGAAGTGAAGGCCCTTATAGATACGGGCAGTACTGAGAGTTTTATAAGTCTTCAGTTTGCGAAGGAGAAGCATTTGAAAATTTCGCCTGTTACGTATCAGCTGTGTATGGCTCAGACAACCCTTACTTCACAAATAGCTGGTTGTTGCTTTGTGAAAATGATTCTTCTAGGTAATACGTATACTGATATACGCCTATCTGTTTTGCCTAATCTCTGTGCGGATATTTTGATTGGACATGATGTGCTTCAGTTACACGAGTCTCTTAGTCTTTCATTTGGAGGGACTAAGCCACCTTTATCTATTTGTGGATTAACCTCTTTATCTATTTCTCCATTATCACTTTTTTCCAATTTGATGTCGGATTGTAAGCCAATTGCTACCAAGTCAAGAAGATATAGTAGTCAGGATAGAGAATTTATTAATTCTGAAGTTCAACGTCTCTTATTGGAAGGAATCATTGAACCTAGTTGTTCGCCTTGGCGAGCACAGGTAGTTGTCACGACTAACGAGAGACACAAGAAGCGAATGGTGATAGACTATTCCCAAACTATTAATAGGTATACTCAATTAGATGCGTACCCTTTGCCTAAGATTGATGAGCTTATCAACAAAGTATCTCAGTATAAGGTTTTTAGCACTATTGATTTAAAGAGTGCTTATCATCAGATTCCCATTGTTAAGAAGGATCAACCATATACGGCCTTTGAGGCTGGTGGAAAGCTGTATCAGTTTTGCCGAATACCATTTGGTGTTACTAATGGTGTTGTTTGTTTTCAACGGGCAATGGATGCTTTTATAAGTGATAACTCCCTCTCTGACACCTTTTCATACTTAGATGACATCACAGTGTGTGGCAAATCAAGGGTGGAGCATGATTCTAATTTAAAAAGATTCCTTCAAGCTGCGGAAAAAGTTGGTTTAACTTTTAACAAAGAGAAATGTATCTTTTCGACTACTGAGGTAAATCTATTGGGGTATATTATCTCGGGAAACAAGATTAAACCAGATCCAGAACGTCTGCGACCATTGATTGATTTACCTTGTCCTACTAATTTTAAGGCTTTGCAACGAGTTGTTGGACTGTTTTCTTAATATTCTAATTGGATTGCAAATTTTTCACGGAAGATCCGGCCTCTTATTCGGGTTACGACATATCCTCTATCATGGGAGGCCAGGACATGTTTTGAGAATTTTAAAAAGGATATTTTAGGAGCAGTTGTGCATTCTATTGATGAGCAGGTTCCCTTTGTGATCGAGACGGATGCTTCAGATTTTGCAATTGGGGCTACTCTGAACCAAAATGGAAGACCTGTGGCCTTTTTCTCACGTACTTTGAACAATAGTGAAAAAAGACATTCTTCAATAGAGAAAGAGGCATACGCAATAGTAGAAGCATTGCGTAAATGGAGACATTATTTATCGGGGCGACATTTCACGTTGGTAACTGATCAAAAATCTGTGTCCTTTATGTTTGATGTTAAACATTTTGGAAAGATCAAAAATGATAAAATAATGAGATGGAGGATTGAGTTGGCATGTTACCATTTTGACATAGTTTATCGTCCAGGGAAGGATAATGTTGCTGCTGATGCACTGTCGAGGGCTTATTGTTCTGTGATTCACGGAGATACACTTATTAATCTTCACAATGCCTTATGTCATCCTGGGGTTACGAGGATGATACACTTTGTACGCAGTAAGAACTTGCCTTTTTCAGTTGAAGACGTCAAGCGGATGACTTCATCATGTTCTATCTGTGCTCGGTGTAAACCGAATTTCTTTAAGCCTCAACGAGCTCATCTTATAAAGGCTACTTCTCCTTTTGAGCGTTTGAGCGTCGATTTTAAGGGGCCTCTTCCTTCAACTACTCAAAACCGATATATATTTACTGTTGTGGATGAGTTTTCAAGGTTCCCTTTTGCTTTTCCTTGTGCAGATGTATCAGCTGCTACAGTTATTAAATGTCTGACAACTTTTTGCCATCTTTGGGATGCCTGCGTATATCCATTCGGATCAGGGAAGTTCTTTTATGTCTTCCCAGTTGAAGGAATACCTTCAGAGTCGGGGAATTTCTACCAGTAGAACTACCCCGTATAGTCCCCAGGGTAATGGACAGTGCGAACGATACAATGGGGTGATCTGGAAGGCAGTTATGTTGGCTTTGATATCCCGGAACCTTAAGAATACACAGTGGGAAATGGTACTGCCTGATGCCCTGCATTCCATTAGATCATTGCTTTCAACGGCTACTAATGTGACCCCCCATGAAAGGCTCTTTAACTATCCGCGGAGATCTACTACGGGATATTTGGTACCTTCATGGCTTACTATGCAGGGACCTGTGCTGCTTCGACGCCATGTTAGATTGTCAAAATATGATCCTTTGGTGGAGGAGGTGGAGCTGTTGGAGGCAAATTCCCAATATGCTCATATTCGATTCCAAGATGGGAAAGAAAGTACTGTTTCAATTAAAGACTTGGCTCCTTGTGGGGGCCAGCCCTCTTCTGAGGATATTAACAATAGTCATGATTCAGATAATGTGGATGCTGTTACAGATATTACGAATATTTCCAATCCGATTGCAGATAATTATACTTCTATTAGTCAGCCCTTGATAGATGTTTATGACCGTCCCAGTTTACCTTCTGATGGGATTTCTAATCCGGAAACCGTTGAAAATCGGGATATGGATAGCCTTCCTGCTGAAGATACTTCTGTGCCTTCTGGTGTGGGAGGGCAAGGAATTTCACCAAGGTTAAGAAGGTTGACACGAACAAGATATCCGGTCGACCGATTGAAAATGGACTTTTAAATTGATAGTAATGTTTTAAAATTGTTGAAATATTATAGTATATTGTTTTAGTTGAGAGATACTTAATACTTATGTGCAATGTTACTATTTGTTGTTGTTCACTTAGTATTGTGTCATGTGAACAGTTTTATTCTTGTTGTGCATAGTTTTAGTTGTAAATAATTAATTATAAATTGTAAAGGTTATTTAGGTTTGAGTATATTTTAAAAGGTGGGGTGAATGTGGTGATTATTCCTTGTTTAGTAAAAGTATTGTGATTGGTTGTTTGTTAACTGCCTTGGGATATATGTTGTAATCTCATTGGTAGTTGATGATCACATGATGTGTTGTGGCCACCTTAAATTCAGTTCTTTTCCAGCTTTGGTTGGGACTGGATGTGGGAAGATGTGCTGCAGATTTTAAAGTTAATAAAGCCTAGCTTTGGAAGGCAAATCTATTCTTTATTTCAGCCCCTGAGCTCCAGGCTGCTGCGCGGGGCTTTCTTTGTAAAGTCGGTGTTGGTGAAGAGCTGCAATCAGTGAGGGAAAGTGAGTTTTCCCCCAGATCCGATTGAGATCAGAGGAGGGGAGAGAATAAAGGGGAATCCAAACCTGAGAGTCCGAGGGCTCTGCAGGCACTGAATGGAGCGACTTCACTCGGGCGGAGCCGGAGAGTGCCTCAGGGGCACGTGACCGTGGGCAGCGGGTGGGATTGATGTGTCCACCGACCAATAGGGAGAGAGATCGCGGGAGCAGTGGGCGGGCGGCGGGTGATGCGCTCTCCAATGTCTTGATGTCATAAAAAGTGCAGGTGTCATAACGTGTTTCTGCTGAGTGCTGTACATCAATGAGTTGGTCTTGAACAGAGCAAGTATGAAGTTTGCAGATGATGCAAAAGTTGGCCGTGCGGTGGATGAAGAAGAAAGCTGCAGACTGCAGGAAGATATCAATGGACTGGTCAGGTGGGCAGAACAGTGGCAAATGGAATTCAATCCAGAGAAGTGTGAGGTAATGCATTTGGGGAGGGCTAACAAGGCAAGGGAATACACAATAAATGGTGGGACACTGAGAAGTGCAGAGGATCAGAGGGACCTTGGAGTGCATGTCCACAGATCCCTGAAGGTAGCAGGGCAGGTAGATAAGGTGGTTAAGAAGACACACGGGATACTTGCCTTTATTAGCCGAGGCATAGAATATAAGAGCAGGGAGGTTATGCTCGAACTGTATAAAACACTAGTTAGGCCACAGCTAGAGTACTGCGTACAGTTCTGGTCACCACATTACAGGAAGGATGTGATTGCACTAGAGAGGGTGCAGAGGAGATTTACCAGGAGGTTGCCTGGGCTGGGGAATTTTAGCTATGAGGAAAGATTGGATAGGCTGGGGTTGTTTTCTTTGCAACAGAGAAGGCTGAGGGGAGACTTAACTGAGGTGTATACAATTATGAGAGGCCTAGATAGAGTGGATAGGAAGGACCTATTTCCCTTAGCAGAAGGGTCAATAACCAGGGGGCATAGATTTAAAGTAATTGGTTGGAGGTTTAGAGAGAATTTGAGGCAAACTTTTTTCACCCAGAGGGTGGTGAAGGTCTGGAACTCACTGCCTGACAGGGTGGTAGAGGCAGAGACCCTCATCACATTTAAAAAGTACTTGGATATGTACTTGAAGTGCCGTAACCTACAGGGCTACGGACCGAGTGCTGGAAAGTGGGATTAGGGTGGATAGCTCTTTGTCGGCCGGCACGGACAGGATGGGCTGAATGGCCTCCTTCTGTGCTGTAAATTTCTATGAGTGAGGGAGTCTGGGGGTCAAGGTCGACTGACAGTCTGTGCTGACCCTTGACCTCCCTTTCCCCCGCTCCCCAGGATAGGTTGCCCATTCCAGCTGCTCACTGTGGGGGTGCTCAGCTGATCCCGGCCTGGGATGCAGTTAGGGAGACTGCAGTTAGCCTCAGTGCCCTGGGCTCCTGCTACTGATCACTGTCCAGTCACCCCGGCAGCAAAGGCCGAGTCTGCAAAGGGGGCTTGATTTTGTCTGTGATGCCCCCCCAAGGTTGAATAGGCTGCCAACAGTCACTGCACCCCCTCACACATTGGCCACTCGGAGGGGCACTAGAAGGCAACCAGTGACACTGGGACTGTATCCCAGCGGATACCCGCCCTTCACAATAGAGGGAGGGAAACTTGAATAACAGTTAAAAAACTAAAAAGGGCAGGGGGAGTTCTCCCTGTGTCCTGAGGCCAATGTTTATCGCTCACCCAACATCACCAATACAGCTTATCCAGTCATTATCACACTGCTATCTGTGTGAGCTTGGTGTGAGTGAATTCACTGCCACGTTTCCTGCCTGAAACCCTCATCCAAACCTTTGTTACCTCCAGACTCGGCTGTTCGTACCCTAACTCGCACCAAGTCCCGTTCACCCTGTGCTCGCTGACCTACATTGGCTCCCGGTCCAGTGATCTCATCCTTGTTCCCAAATCCCTGCATGGCCCTCGGTCTCTCCCTATCTCTGTAACCTCCTCCAGCCCCACAACCCTCCCCGATCTCTGCGCTCCTTGATATACGATGATCAGCCATGATCTCATTGAATGGCGGAGCAGGCTCGAGGGGCTGAATGGCCTACTCCTGCTCCTATCTTCTATGTTTCTATGTCTCCCACCCCTCCAGCCAAATCCTCTGGTAGTCTCCTAGCTCGTCCTGTCATTAATTCATAGGGGGTCAGTCTGGTCGTTCGTCCTGGGGTGGCTCACAGCCTCATTACTATGCTGGGTAATAATTCCGACCATCCCTTCCCTGTTTCTTGGATGACTTTTGTCAGCTCGTTTTTCAGTGTCCTATTCATTCTTTCTACCATCCCCGAGCTCTGGGGGTGATATGGTACATGATATTTTTGTGTCACATGTAGCAGCTTACAGATTTCTTTCATTATTTTGCCGGTGAAATGAGTGCCGTTGTCTGAGTCAATTTGCAGAGGCACTCCCCAACGGGGTATAACCTCGGTAGCCAATATTAGTGCAACTGTTTGTGCAGAGCAGTCTCGGGTGGCAAAGGCTTCCACCCAGCTGGTAAATTGGTCAATTATTACCAGGCAATATTTCTTCCCCCGGTCCTGCGCTAAGGGGCCAGTAAAGTCAATTTGTAAGTTTTCCCAGGGTCCTTGGGGCCTGGGGTGGTTTGCTACTCTAACTCGACATCTCTGTCCTACATTATTCTTGTGCATATTATACAGCGGTGGCAATATTTTGCTACTTCCCGACCTATCTTTGGCCACCACCAGTACTGTGTCAGTAGGTGCAACATGTTACTTCTGCCAGTATGTGTTACACCATGGTATAGCGCCATCAGTTGTTGTCTACAACATTCCGGTGCCACCACCTGGTTACGTGGGCCCCATTTCCAAATTCCATCTTGTAATTGTGCGCCAGCTTGTCTCCATTTCTCCTTTTGCTCTTTACTAGTATTTTCTTGTAGCTCCATTATGTTCACTTCCTGTACCCCACTGACTAACATGACCATATTTATTTCGTTTTTGAACGCGTCCTCTGGTTGCATTTCTTCTGCAGCTAGTTTTGCGGCTAGATCTGCATACCTATTCCCCATAGGGGCCTGGTCCTGGGGTTCATAGAAACATAGAAGATAGGAGCCGGAGTAGGCCATTCGGCCCCTCGAGCCTGCTCCGCCATTCAATGAGATCATGGCTGATCATCCAAATTCAGTACCCTGTCCCTGCCTTCTCCCCATATCCCTTGATCCCTTTAGCCTTAAGAAATATATCCAACTCCTTCTTGAATATATTTAATGAATTGGCCTCCACTGCCTTCTGTGGTAGAGAATTCCACAGGTTCACCACTCTCTGGGTGAAGAAATTCCTCCTCATCTTTGTCCTAAATGGTTTACCCCTTATCCTTAGACTGTGACCCCTGGTTCTGGACTCCCCCGCCATCGGGAACATCCTCCCTGCATCCAGTCTGTCCAGTCCTATTAGAATTTTATAAGTTTCAATGAGATCCCCTCTCATTCTTCTAAACTCCAGTGAGTATAAGCCCAATCGACCCAATCTCTTCTCATACGTCATTCCTGCCATCCCAGGTATCAGCCTGGTGAATCTTCGCTGCACTCCCTCCATGGCAAGATCATCCTTCCTCAGATAAGGCGACCAAAACTGCACACAATACTCAAGATGTGGTCTCACCAAGGCCCTGTACAACTGCAGCAAGACATCATTGTTCCTGTACTCAAACCCTCTCGCTATGAAGGCCAACATACCATTTGCCTTCTTAGCTGCCTGCTACATCTGCATGCTTACCTTCAGCGACTGGTGCACAAGGACGCCCAGGTCTCGTTGCACTTCCCTTTCTCCCAATCTATTGCCATTCAGATAATAATCTGCCTTGCTGTTTTTGACACCAAAGTGGATAACCTCACATTTATCCACGTTATATTGCATCTGCCATGCTTCTGCCCAATCACCCAACCTGTCCAAATCATACTGGAGTTTCTCGGCATCCTCCTCACAGCACACACGCCCACCCAGCTTTGTGTCATCTGCAAACTTGGAGATATTACATCTAGTTCCCTCGCCCAGATCATTAATATATATTGTGAATAGCTGGGGTCCAAGGACTGATCCCTGCGGTACCCCACTAGTAACTGCCTGCCACTCGGAAAAAGAGCCGTTTATTCCAACTCTTTGTTTCCTGTCTGCCAACCAGTTCTCTATCCAAGTCAGTACCTTGCCCCCAATCCCATGTGCCTTAACTTTACACGCTAATCTCTTATGCGGGACCTTATCGAAAGCCTTCTGAAAGTCCAGATACACCACATCCACTGGTTCTCCCTTATCTATTTTACCAGTTACATCCTCAAAAAATTCCAGTAGATTAGTCAAGCATGATTTACCCTTTGTAAATCCATGTTGACTTTGTCCGATCCGGTCACTTGCTTCCAAGTGCTCTGCCATTACATCCTTTATAATGGACTCTAGCATTTTCCCCACTACCGATGTCAGGCTTACTGGTCTGTAATTCCCCGTTTTCTCTCTACCACCTTTTTTGTGGGGTAACATTAGCTACCCTCCAATCCATGGGAACTGTTCCAGAGTCTATCGAATTTTGGAAGATGACCAGCAATGCATCTACTATTTCTGGGGCCACTTCCTTAAGTACCCTAGGATGTAGATTATCAGGCCCTGGGGATTTATCGGCCTTCAATCCCGTCAATTTCCCTAACAGCATTTCCCTACAAATATTGATTTCTTTCAGTTCCACCCTTTCATCAGACCCTATGTTCCCCGACATCTCTGGGAGGTTATTTGTGTCCTCCTTTGTGAAGACAGAACCAAAGTATGTGTTTAAGACCAGGACCAGTGCAAAATAGATTAAGGCGATACTTAATACAACTAAATCAGGAGGTACAAGCCCTAAATAAAGAAGTAAGGAACCAACAACAGATTAAAGATCTAGAAAGGCAGAATGCTGGACTTAAACCAGATGAGTTGCCCAGAATAGGTCAACAAGCAATGACGCAAGTTATCGGAAGAAAGGGAATGGGGGCCGTTGGATGGGGCCATGTACTGTATTAATGACAAGTGATACGTGTGTTTGTCTACAGGAACCGATGGGTATGTGATGGAAGCAATGGACCCAGGTGAAACCATTTAACACTAAAGACCCCGATTCTACCCTCTCCTCTAGGGGAAAAAGCTCGGAAGACGACCAGACCTCTGTTTAAATTACAGATAAACATGGATCCAGTCGACCCTTTATATCAGAGGGTCCATCTCGGGGAGAAGAAGCTCTCCCGGTCTCCCCTTACACCTGAGAACTCATTTTTAATGTGGAAGCAAGTCATCCTCGGTTCCGGGGGACTGCCTAAGAAGAAAGAAGAAGATATAATTGGAGTAAGACTTCTTTACTCCTGTACTCAAATCCTCTTGTAATGAAGGCCAGCATACCATTTGCCTTCTTAACTGCCTTTCACGACCACCGGACGTCCCAAAGAGCTTTACAGCCAATGAAGTACTTTTGAAGTGTACTGTTGTAATGTGGGAAACGCTGCAGCCAATTTGCGCACAGCAAGCTCCCACAAACAGCAATGTGATAATGGCCAGATAATCTGTTTTTTCGTCGTGTTGATTGAGGGATAAATATTGGGCTCAAAACACCGGGGATAACTTCTTCGAAATAGCACCATGGGATCTTTTACGTCCACCTGAGGGGGCAGGCGGGGGCCTCGGTTTAACGTCTCACCCTTCGGACGGCACCTCCGACACTGCAGCGCCCCTTCATTACTGCCCCTCCGACAATGCGGCTCTCCCGTGGCACTGCCCCTCTGACAATGCAGCTCTCCCGTGGCACTGTCCCTCCGTCAGTGCGGCGCTTCCGCAGTACTGCCCATCCGATGGCGCGGCGCTCCCTCAGTACTGCCCCTCCGACAGTGCGGCGCTCCCTCAGCACTGTCCCTCCGACAGTGCGGCGCTCCCTCAGTACTGCCCCTCCGACAGTGCGGCGCTCCCTCCGCACTGTCCCTCCGACAGTGCGGCGCTCCCTCAGTACTGCCCCTCCGACAGTGCGGCGCTCCCTCAGCACTGTCCCTCCGACAGTGCGGCGCTCCCTCAGCACTGTCCCTCCGACAATGCGGCGCTCCCTTAGTACTGTCCCTCCGACAGTGCAGCACTCCCTCAGCACTGCCCCTCCGACAGTGCGGCGCTCCCTCAGTACTGCCCCTCCGACAGTGCGGCGCTCCCTCAGTACTGCCCCTCCGACAGAGCGGCGCTCCCTCAGCACTGCCCCTCCGACAGTGCGGCGCTCCCTCAGTACTGCCCCTCCGACAGTGCAGCACTCCCTCAGCACTGCCCCTCCGACAGTGCGGCGCTTCCTCAGCACCGTACTGGAGTGTCAGCCTCGCTTTATATGCTCAAGTCCCTGGAGCGGGATTTGAACCCACAACCTTCTGACTCTGCTATCCACTGAGCCACAGCTGACTCCAGTCTTTTACACAGTTTCATCATAACTTCCTTGCTTTTGCACTCTACGCCTCTCCTAAAGCAGGGGAGTTATGATGAATTGTTAAACAGTTATTTTCTGCAGAGTGACCAAGGCTGTCTGTACGAAACAATTTTGCATTTGAAAGAAGCTTGTACTGTGAAGCTTGTGCCCCATTGCCAGGCCCGCTGCCTGCGGCCCCTCTCCCAGATTCCAGCCCCAGCTCTGTGCTGCCTGCGGCCCCTCTCCCAGATTCCAGCCCCAGCTCTGTGCTGCCTGCGGCCCCTCTCCCAGATTCCAGCCCCAGCTCTGTGCTGACTGCGGCCCCTCTCCCAGATTCCAGCCCCAGCTCTGTGCTGCCTGCGGCCCCTCTCCCAGATTCCAGCCCCAGCTCTGTGCTGCCTGCGGCCCCTCTCCCAGATTCCAGCCCCAGCTCTGTGCTGCCTGCGGCCCCTCTCCCAGATTCCAGCCCCAGCTCTGTGCTGCCTGCGGCCCCTCTCCCAGATTCCAGCCCCAGCTCTGTGCTGCCTGCGGCCCCTCTCCCAGATTCCAGCCCCAGCTCTGTGCTGCCTGCGGCCCCTCTCCCAGATTCCAGCCCCAGCTCTGTGCTGCCTGAGCTGCTCTCACCTGGGGACAGCGCGTCACAATCGGGCCCAGCGCACCTGAGCTGGAGAGGAGGCCCCGCCCCCTTGCCGCACCACCATTGGTTGGAGGACCAGGCCGCCCAGTTCAGTCCTCCCACCTCAGCCCTCTTCCTATTGGTCAGAGCTCCCGTCAGTCAGAATCACATTGGTCCGGCTCACTCTGCCACCCCGCGCGGCTCAATTCGTTCCGTCCGGCGTCCACGGAGGTCCCGCCCGCCCGCCTCTCAGGTTTGGATTTTCTCGTCTTTTACTTTATAATCTCGTTCTCCGCTCCCCCCTCACCTTGATTTAAATCGATTCCCCAACACTTGACTTTACCTCGGCCGCTGATTCCGCCTCTTCCCCGGGCCCGGGCTTCCGTCTGCTCCCCGGAGACCCCGCGCAGGTGCACTGGCAGCCTGGTGTTGTGGAGGGGCCGAATGAGCATGCGCGGCCCCGCCTCTCCGCATTTAAAGGGACACCCACCCCTTCACAATTAAAGGGACACCCACCCCCTTCACATTTAAAGGGACACCCACCCCCTTCACATTTAAAGGGACACCCACCCCCTCCACATTTAAAGGGCCACCCACCTCCTCCACATTTAAAGGGACTCCCTGCCCCCCTCTCATGTCCTCTACTGTGGAGGAGGAATTCCTGGCGTGTTTACGGGATGGTTTCCTGGACCAATATGTCGAGGAACCAACCAGAGATCAGGCCATCTTAGACTGGGTATTATGTAACGAGAAAGGATTAATTAGCAATCTTGTTGTACGAGGCCCCTTGGGTCGGAGTGATCATAATATGATTTAATTCTTCATTAAGATGGAGAATTAAGTAGTTGACTCAGAGACTAGGGTCCTCAATTTAAATAAAGGAAACTACGATGGTCTGAGGCATGAGTTGTGTAGGATTGATTGGGGAATGTCACTCAAAGGGTTGACGGTGGATAGGCAATGGCAAACATTCAAAGACCGAATGGATGAACTACAGAATTTGTTCATCCTAGTTTGGCATAAAAATAAAACAAAAAAGGTGACTCAACCGTGGCTAACAAGGGAAATTAGGGATAGCATAAGATCCAAGGAGAGACATTTTAATTGGCCAGAAAAAACAATAATCCTGAGGATTGGGAGCAATTTAGGATTCAACAAAGGAGGACAAAGGGATTAATTAAGAAGGGGAAAATAGAATATGAGAGTAAGCTTTCAGGGAACATAAAAACTGACTGTAAAAGCTTTTATAGATATGTGAAGAGAAAAAGATTGGTGAAGTCAAGAGTAGGTCCCTTGCAGTCAGAATCAGGGGAATTTATAATGGGGAACAAAGAAATGGCAGACCAACTAAATACATATTTTGCTTCTGTCTTCACAAAGGAGGACACAAATAACCTCCCAGAGATGTCGGGGAACAGGGACTGCGGGGAGGATGAGCAACCTGACCACAGCACCGTGGAGCAGGGGGCCATTCAAGTGGGGGGAGTTAAAAGAAATGTTGTAGTGGTGGGGGATAGTATCATTAGGGAGATAGATAGAGTTCTTTGCAGCCGCGAGCGAGAGTCCCGAAGGCTGTGTTTGCCTGCCCGGTGCCAGGGTTAAGGACATCTCCTCTGGACTGGAGAGAAACTTGGAGTGGGAGGGGGAGGATCCAGTTGTCATGGTCCATGTTGGTACCAACGACATAGATAGGACAAGGAAGGAGGTTCTGCTGAGGGAGTTTGAGCAGCTAGGGGCCAAATTAAAAAGCAGAACCACAAGGGTAATAATTACCTGAGCCACGAGCGAATTTGGCTAGGACAAATAAAATTAGAGAGTTAAATGCGTGGCTCAAAGACTGGTGTGGGAGAAATGGGTTTTGCTTCCTGGGACACTGGCACCAGTACTGGGGCAGGAGGGAGCTGTTCCGTTGGGATGGGCTTCACTTGGCCAGTGCTGGGACTAGAGTCCTGGCGGATCATATAACTAGGGCTGTAGAGAGGGCTTTAATCTAACTAGTGGGGGGGGGAGGTTCCTAGAGAGCAAATAATAAAAATGACAACAGAGAAGGTCATAGACTTAGGTAGCAGTGGGGAAATTAAAAACCAGAGCGTGTCAGGAAGGGGCAGAAGGTATGGAGTAAAAGGTAAAGTAATAAAAAGGGCAAAAGCAGGAACGAAGTGTCACAAAACATCTTTGAAAGTCCTCTATCTGAATGCACGTAGCATTCGTAACAAAATAGATGAGTTAATGGCACAAATATCTACATATGGGTATGATCTTGTGGCCATTACAGAAACATGGCTGCAGGGTGACAATGCCTGGGAATTAAACATACCAGGTTATTTAACGATCAGGAAGGACAGGCAGGAAGGAAGGGGAGGTGGGGTGGCTATGTTAATAAAGGAAGGAGTCACTGTAATACAGAGAAATGATATTGGGTCAAAAGATCAGGATAATGAAACAGTTTGGGTGGAGGTAAGGAATAATAAGGGGAAAAAACACTAGTGGGCGTTGTGGTAAACCACTGTTTGTATTCCTGTTTGTCCTGTTTGTATTCCACTGTGTACATGCCTGGACATGCCTCGGCTGACTCCTCCCACAGGTCCTAGTATAAAGGTGACTGCTCCCCAGCCCTTGGTATCCTGGACCGGTCGACCACTCGAGGCAGACCTCCATTCTGTTGTTAATAAAAGCCTTTAGTTACTCTTCTAACTCTCAGTCTTTTATGAGTAATTGATAGCGCATCAATTTTATTAACAACATTTTTATAATGGAGAAGATCCTCACACCAGCATGCCTGGACTTAGATCATCGGGAGGCGGACTCATCCACCAAGTTTACTCACTGGCTTAAGTGTTTCGAAAAATTCCTGACCGCCTCCGAAGCAATCAAATCGGACGAGGACAAGCTGGATGTCCTGACCTCCAAAGTGAACCACCGAGTGTACTCGGTCATCCAAGACGCGACCTCGTACGCGGACGCTATCAAGCTCCTCAAGGACCAGTACACGCGCCCAGTGAACGAAGTGTACGCCAGGCACCTTCTGGGGAGTCGTAAACAACAACCTGGGGAATCGACCATGGAACACCTTCAGGCACTGTCTGTGCTTGGCCGGGCCTGTGGTTGTAAGGATGTAAAGGCCGCCGTGTACACAGAGGAACTTATCCGGGACGCTTTTGTATCGGGCCACAGATCCAATTACACCCGACAGCGACTGTTGGAGCAGAGTAACCTCGACCTCAACAAGGCCTCTGAACTCGCACTATCGTTGGATGCAGCCTACCAGGGCATGGATGCCTACTCCTCTGCACCGTGGACGCCGCGGGGAATGACAGCCTGGGACACGGTAGGACCGCCTCATAGCGCCGTGCCACCCCAGCCACACCCCAACAACGGCCCAACTACCGCAGCAGTGTCCCAAGGCCAGACAGCAGTGCCCCAAGTCCAGAAATGCTACTTCTGTGGCCAGGCAAAACACCCCAGAGCGCGCTGCCCGGCGAAAAACGCGATCTGCTCGGGCTGCGGGAAGAAGGGACACTACGCTAGCGTCTGCAGGGCCAAAGCCACCCCGAACCCCAGCAGCGCCGCATGTGGGCCATGCGGGCCGCCATCTTGGACCTCCCCGGCCATGTGCGAATCACCGGTACAGCAGCCATTTTGGACGCCTCCAGCCACATGGGGATCATGGACGCCGCCACCTTGGATGACAGCCGGGATGCAGCAGGCCCCCGACACCGCCTCATCTGATACCCGCAGCGACACACCGACCCCTACGCTGGCATCCGTTACACTGGACCAAGCGAGACCGCACCAACTGGCCAGTTCCACAATGGACATTAAGGTAAATGGTCACGATACAATCTGCCTTTTTGACTCTGGGAGCACGGAGAGCTTCATCCACCCCGACACGGTGCGGCGTTGCTCTCTCCCAGTCCTGCCTGCGCAACAGCGGATTTCTATGGCCTCCGAGTCCCAGTCGGCGGACATCGGCGGCTACTGCGTGGTGACACTCGTAGTAGACGGGACCGTGTACGATCATTTTAAACTTCTGGTCCTGCCTGACCTCTGCGCTGCCGTCCTGCTGGGGTTAGATTTTCAGTGCCACCTTAAAAGTGTTACGATGGCGTACGGTGGACCCCTACCCCCACTCACAGTCCGCAGCCAGCAGCTTCCAAATTGCCCGCCGCGCACCAGGGGCAACCTCTCCACACTCAGAGTCACCCCCCCACCACTGTTTGCTAACCTCACCCCCGACTGTAAGCCCATCGCCACAAAGAGCAGGCGATACAGTGCCGGGGACAGGGTTTTCATTAAAACCGAAGTGGAGCGGCTCCTGAAAGAAGGGATTATTGAGGGCAGCACCAGCCCCTGGCGAGCCCAGGTTGTGGTCGTTAAGACCAGCGAGAAGCAGCGCCTGGTCATCGACTACAGCCAGACAATAAATCGCTACACCCTGCTGGACGCCTACCCACTCCCCCGTATAGCTGATATGGTCAACCAGATCGCGCAGTACCGCGTCTTCTCGACCATTGACCTGAAATCAGCATACCACCAGCTCCCCATCCGCCCTGAGGACCGCCAGTACACTGCCTTTGAGGCAAACGGCCGCCTCTATCACTTCCTTAGGGTTCCCTTTGGCGTCACCAACGGGGTCTCCGTCTTCCAAAGGGAGATGGACCGGATGGTAGATCAAAATGCGTTGCAGGCCACTTTCCCATATCTGGACAATGTGACCATCTGCGGCCATGACTTGCAGGACCATGACGCAAACCTCGAAAAATTCCTCCGCACCGCCCAACTCCTAAACCTGACATATAACAAGGAGAAGTGCATATTCCGCACAAACCGCCTCGCCATCCTTGGCTGTGTTGTGGAACACGGAGTCATCGGCCCCGACCCCGACCGGATGCGTCCCCTTATGGAACTTCCACTGCCCCACTGCCTCAAGGCCCTGAAGAGGTGCCTAGGGTTTTTCTCCTATTACGCCCAGTGGGTCCCCTACTATGCGGACAAGGCCCGTCCGCTGATCAAGTCCACCTCTTTTCCCTTGACGGCAGAGGCCCGCTTAGCCTTCCACCGTATCAAGGAGGACATTGCCAAAGCCACCATGCACGCAGTGGACGAATCCATCCCCTTCCAGGTGGAAAGCGACGCGTCCGACTTTGCCCTGGCCGCTACCCTCAATCAGGCGGGGAGACCCATGGCCTTCTTTTCACGAACCCTCCAAGGCCCGGAGACCAGACACTCCGCTGTTGAGAAGGAGGCCCAGGCGATTGTGGAGGCTGTGCGTCATTGGAGGCACTACCTGGCCGGAAAACGATTTACCCTGCTCACTGACCAGCGTTCAGTTGCTTTTATGTTTAACAACAAGCAGAGGGGCAAAATCAAAAATGACAAGATCTTGAGGTGGAGAATCGAACTTTCCACCTACAACTACGAGATCTTGTACCGGCCCGGGAAGCTAAATGAACCCCCGGATGCGCTATCGCGTGGCACCTGCGCCAGCGCGCAGATCGATAGACTACGGGCCCTCCACAATGACCTCTGCCACCCGGGGGTCACCAGGTTCTTCCACCGCATCAAGGCCCACAACCTGCCTTACTCTATTGAGGAGGTCAGGATCATGACCAGGAACTGCCAAGTCTGCGCTGAGTGCAAACCGCACTTTTATAGACCAGACAGGGCCCACCTGATAAAAGCCACTCGCCCCTTCGAGCGCCTGAGCGTTGATTTTAAAGGGCCTCTCCCCTCCTCCGACCGCAATGTGTACTTCCTCAATATTATTGATGAGTACTCCCGTTTCCCGTTCGCCTTCCCCTGCCCGGACATGACCAGTGCCACGGTCATTAAATGTCTGAACAACCTCTTCACCCTGTTCGGCTTCCCCAGCTATATCCATAGCGACCGGGGCTCATCGTTTATGAGCGACGAACTCCGTCAGTACCTGCTAACTAGGGGTATTGCCACAAGCAGGACCACCAGTTACAACCCCCGGGGGAACGGACAGGTGGAAAGAGAAAATGCGACAGTTTGGAAGGCCGTCCTGCTAGCCTTAAAGTCTAGGGGCCTTCCAACCTCCCGCTGGCAGGATGTACTCCCCGATGCGCTCCACTCTATTCGGTCACTGCTCTGCACTGCCACTAACGCCACCCCTCATGAGAAAATGTTTGTCTTCCCAAGGAAGTCCACATCGGGGACATCGCTACCGCCATGGCTGACGTCCCCAGGGCCGGTCCTACTGAGAAGACACGTGAGGACCCATAAAATGGACCCCCTGGTCGAGAGGGTCGACCTCCTCCACGCCAACCCCCAGTATGCTTACATCGCATACCCGGACGGGCGGGAGGACACAGTCTCCATAAGAGACCTTGCACCCTCGGGGGCCGCAGTAACCCACTACCCACTACCACCCCCCCCCACGATCCGATATCCAGCCCCAGCAGACGGCAGGCCTGGGCCCCGCGACCCGCTCGACATCTACGAGGACGACACGCCTGTGCCACAGCCTACGCTGGACTCGACGCCGGAAGCTTCACTACCCCTGCCGTCGCCACGCCGATCACAGCGGCAGACAAGACCTCCGGAGAGACTCCAATACACTAACTTTTAATACACTTCACCCCGCCGGACTCAATTTTAAACAAGGGGTGAATGTGGTAAACCACTGTTTGTATTCCTGTTTGTCCTGTTTGTATTCCACTGTGTACATGCCTGGACATGCCTCGGCTGACTCCTCCCACAGGTCCTAGTATAAAGGTGACTGCTCCCCAGCCCTTGGTATCCTGGACCGGTCGACCACTCGAGGCAGACCTCCATTCTGTTGTTAATAAAAGCCTTTAGTTACTCTTCTAACTCTCAGTCTTTTATGAGTAATTGATAGCGCATCAGGCGTAGTCTATAGGCCTCCGAACAGTGGCAACTCTGTTGGACGGAGTATCAATCAGGAAATAGTTGAGGCTTGTAATAAGGGAACATCTATAATTATGGGGGATTTTAACTATCATATTAATTGGACAAATCAAATTGGGCAGGGCTGCCTTGAGGATGAGTTCATTGAGTGTATTAGGGATGGGTTTCTTGAGCAGTATGTAGCTGAACCGACCAGGGGGCAAGCAACCTTCGATCTGGTCCTGTGTAACGAGACAGGATTAATTAAAAATGTCCTAGTAAAGGATCCCCTTGGAATGAGTGACCATAACATGGTTGAATTCCATATTCAATTAGTTTGAGCTGTAAAATGTGAAAGGAACATTAAAAATAAACTTTCCCAGGGTCACAGATCCTGACCAGGCCGCTTTACAAAATGGCGGCGGGCCGATCCCAGGCCCCGCCTCCTCCTTCGCCGCGATTGGTTGGAGGACCAAAGCCCTTCGGTCGGTCCTCCAGGCTCCGCCTTCCCTCGCTCATTGGTGGAGAGCTCAGTGTCAGTCGGTGCTCGCCGGCGACGTCGTGACGTTGCAGGGTGGGCGGTTGGAGCAGGCGGGAAATTAAATTCATTTAAATTAAATCTCCCTTCAGCCTCCTCTGTCCCACTCAGCCGGCGCAAGTCCCGCCCCTCGGGCTCTCCGATTGGTTGGAGTACCCGCCGCCGGCTCGCGCCTCCAGCCCCGCCCACTGGGTGCCGCTTGTCCCGCCCGCTCGCTCCTCCAGCCCCGCCCACTGGGTGCCGCTAGTCCCGCCACTCGGGCTCCCCGATTGGTTGGAGGACCCGCCGCCGGCTCGCGCCTCCAGCCCCGCCCCGCTCGCTCCCTATTGGTGGGAAGCTGCCGTCAATCAGGCGGCGGGCCAGGGTGACGTGTCCCCAAGGAGATCACTTGCACCGTCCAAGTGCCGCCGCTCGGTCCGGGGCCTCGTGGACTCTGAGGTTTTTCTATTTCTCTCAATTCTCTCCCAATCCACCCCGCGCCATTCTCCACCCAATCGGAGCGGAGAAAACTCACTTCGCGTCACCGATCGCGACTCTGGAACCGACACCAAGGCCTTTCCCCGGAATGGCCCCGCGCCGACTCCGTCCGGCAGGATCCGAGTGCGCAGGCGCAGCTCCCAGTGGGGGAGGGGGGTTGGTCTCCTGTGTGCATGCGCGGACATTACCCTTTGTGACCGGGCGCGGTCGCTGTGCCGGACTCGACCCAACCCGCCGCTCCCTGTGCGCATGTGCGGACTCTCGTCTGTCCATCCACCAACCGCCAGAAGAGGTCGGTGAAGAAAGAAAGACTTGCATTTATATAGCGCCTTTCACCACCACCGGACGTCCCAAAGTGCTTTACAGCCAATGAAGTACTTTTGAAGTGTAGTCACTGTTGTAATGTAGGAAATGCGGCAGTCAGTTAGCGCACAGCAAGATCCCACAAACAGCAATATGATAATGACCAGATAATCTATCATTTTTTATGTTGATTGAGGGATAAACATTGGCTCGGACACTGGGGATAATTCCCCTGCTCTTTCCCACATTACAACAGTGACTACTTCATTGTAGTACTTCATTGGCTGTAAAGCACTTTAGGATATCTGGTGGCACTATATAAATGCAAGTCTTTCTTTCCTGAAATAATGCCATGGGATCTTTTACATCCACCTGAGAGAGCAAACAGGGCCTCAATTTAACATCTCATCCGAAAGACGGCACCTCCGACAGTGCCGCACTCCCTCAGCACTGCACTGGAGTGTCAGCCTGGATTTTTGTGCTCAAGTCTCTGGAGTGGGACTATGAACCCACAACTTTCTGACTCAGAGGCGCGAGTGCTACCCACTGAGCCACTGGCTGACACTAAAGAGCAAGCAGTTCTGACGAATGGTCATCAACCTGAAACGTTAACTCTGTTTCTCTCTTCACAGATGCTGCCTGACCTGCTGAGTATTTCCAGCATTTTCTGTTTTTAATTAAAGAAACGAGGGAGTGATTGCTGACGGGAAGAATGTTGGGTTGTCCTGCGCATGCGCACCTCCCTGGCGGCTGAGGCGAAACACCGACTCGCCCCCACCTGAGCCGCTCACACGTACCAGATGTTGCGGCTCCGCATGCATGCCCGATGTTCCAACCACGGGGTTTTGTGTGCTGAGCATGCGTGTTGCGGACTGATCGGGACGGGCGATTGTAGAGCAGGAGGGAGAGCGCGGGTGCCATGAGCACATGCGCGGGACTCAGAGTCAAGAGTGCTTTCTGGAGCACGGGGGGGCTTGTGGGTATTACAGCCGCCATTACTGCTGATCCTTTCAACCAACCTGTGCAGCAGCTGGGGCCTGAAAATCAGCTTCACTGCCCCTAGGTTCGGAAAGGGGAAAATTAAACAACAGTTTGCCTCTGATCCTTTTCTGATCTCAACTTACAGGGCTATAGAAGTGGAGCAGTTACAGGCGGGAAGCTCAGACCAAACATCACGTCAAGATCTGACACAGTCGCTGGATTCATCAGGACCTGAATATCATCGGCCTTTGCACATGGAAGGAGAGAGCAGGGATCGCAACGCAGACAAACCGCACACGTGTTCAGTGTGTGGACGCGGATTCAGCCGATCGCCTGACCTGGTGAGACACGTGCACCGTCACACCGGGGAGAAACCGGGTAAAGGTGGGGACGGCGGGAAGGGCTTCAGTTCCCCGTCTGCATTGAAAGTTCAATGGCGCAGTCACACCAGGGACAGTCTGTTCACCTGCTCCGTGTGTGGAAAGGGATTTGTTTGTTCATCCCACCTGCAAACACACCAGGGAGTTCACACTGAGGAGAGACCATTTCAGTGTCCTGACTGTGGGAAGAGCTTTAAAAGCGCTCAGTATCTGAAGGGACACCAGCTTGTTCACACTGATGAGAGACCATTTCAATGTTCTGACTGTGGGAAGAGCTTTAAAAGCCCCCGGGAGCTGAAGAAACACTGGTTCCTACACACTGGGGAGAGGCCGTTCACCTGCTCCGTGTGTGGGAAGGGATTCACTCAGTCATCCAACCTGCTGAATCATCAGCGAGTTCACACTGACGAGAGGCCCTTTAAATGTTCTGACTGTGGGAAGAGCTTTAAAAGCTCCGGGGAGCTGAAGGGACACCAGCAAGTTCACACTGACGAGAGGCCCTTTAAATGGTCTGACTGTGGGGAGAGTTTTAAAAGCTCCAGGGAGCTCAAGAAACACCAACACCTACACACTGGGGAGAGGCCGTTCAGCTGCTCTGTGTGTGGGAAGGGATTCACTGATTCATCCAACCTGCTGGTGCATCAGCGAGGTCACAGTGGGGAGACGCCGTTCACCTGCTCTGTGTGTGGGAAGAGATTCACACATTTATCCAACCTGCTGACACATCAGCGAGTTCACACTGACGAGTGGCCCTTTAAATGTTCTGACTGTGGGAAGAGCTTTAAAAGCTCCAGGGACCTGAGGGTACACCAGCGAGTTCACACTGGGGAGAGGCCGTTCATCTGCTCTGTGTGTGGGAAGGGATTCACTCAGTTACCCAACCTGCTGACACATCAGCGAGTTCACACTGACGAGAGGCCCTTTAAATGTTCTGACTGTGGGAAGAGCTTTAAAAGCTCCAGGGAGCTGAAGGGGCACCAGCGAGTTCACACTAACGAGAGACCCTTTAAATGTTCTGAGTGTGGGAATAGTTTTAAAAGCTCCCGGGAGCTCAAGAGACACCAACACCTACACAGTGGGGAGAGGCCGTTCACCTGCTCCGTGTGTGGGAAGGGATTCACTCGGTCATCCTACGTGCTGGTACATCAGCGACTTCACACTGGGGAGAGACCATTCACCTGCTCCGTGTGTGGGAAGGGATTCACTCGGTCATCCTACGTGCTGTTACATCAGCGACTTCACACTGGGGAGAGACCGTTCACCTGCTCCGTGTGTGGGAAGGGATTCACTCAGTCATCCCGCCTGCTGTTACATCAGCGAGTTCACACTGGGGAGAGTCCGTTCACCTGCTCCGTGTGTGGGAAGGGATTCACTCAGTCATCCTACGTGCTGGTACATCAGCGACTTCACACTGGGGAGAGACCGTTCACCTGCTCCGTGTGTGGGAAGGGATTCACTCAGTCATCCCGCCTGCTGTTACATCAGCGAGTTCACACTGGGGAGAGACCGTTCACCTGCTCCGTGTGTGGGAAGGGATTCACTCAGTCATCCAACCTGCTGACACACCAGCGACTTCACACTGATCATAGAATCTAACAGCACAGAAGGAGGTGATTCGACCCATCGTGTCTGTTGGAGGAAAATTTAAAATGGCACCGTAGTGCCTGCTGAAATACTTGACATTTATTGACATTTTGCAGACACTGGCATAACAGACAGCTGACTTGATCTGCTTGCACCAACTTGTGATATCACTTGTACAGACGTAAGACAGGAACGGCTAGTCAACTGTTGGGGTAAAAGTGTAAGAGCGAAAAATTATGTTTAGGAAGAACAAGGGAGGTAAAGGGTGTTTAAGGGCGGGGTTACACAACTGGCAGGACATAGGTATCACTGTGAGAATAGGGTTGTGAAATACCAACATGTCACATGAAAGAAGCTAGCTAACAGTAATATAATTAAGTTGTTTGTGAAAGATGCTAGCTAACGGTATAATAATATAATTAACTTGTTTTTGACAGAATGTGATTAAGGGTTGCTAAGGTATCGGATTGGCCAAAGTTGAAGGATGCTAAAGTACCAGATTGGCCAAGGAATTAATGTAATAACTGCTGATCTGGTACATTTCCTGTTTTTAAAACTGTATAAAAGAAGCTCGGCTACTATTGTAAAACCGAGAAGCTGGCAGCTGAGACCGCGGGGTCTACTGTTCTTCTTCTCCCAGAGCGCTCTGTACATTAAACTGTGCCTTTTTACTTCTCTCAAACTATTTGGTTGTGTGAGTTTATTCACATAAGTCTAAGTTGGGTAACGCGTTGACCTCGTATATCACTTGGCCCACTCAGGCTCCAATTAGACCCGAACCCCAATCCTAACCAATAACCACTAGCCCCAACCACTAACCCCAATCCTAACCAATAACCACTAACCGCCAACAACTAACCCCAATCCTAACCAATAACCGCTAACCCCAACCACTAACCCCAATCCTAACCAATAGCCACTAGCCCCAAAAACTAACCCCAATCCTAATCAATAACCACTAACCCCAATCCTAACCAATAACCACTAGCCCCAACAACTAACCCCAATCCTAACAAATAACCATTAGCCCCAACAACTAACCCCAATCCTAACCAATAACCACTGGCCCCAACAACTAACCCCAATCCTAACCAATAACCACTAGCCCCAACAACTAACACCAATCCTAACCAATAACCACTAGCCCCAACAACTAACCCCAATCCTAACCAATAACCACTAACCCCCAATCCTAACCAATAACCACTAGCCCCAACAACTAACCCCAATCCTAACCAATAACCACTGGCCCCAACCACTAACCCCAATCCTAACCAATAACCACTAACCCCCAATCCTAACCAATAACCACTAGCCCCAACCACTAACCCCAATCCAAACCAATAACCACTGGCCCCAATAACTAACCCCAATCCTAACCAATAACCACTAGCCCCAACCACTAACCCCAATCCGAACCAATAACCACTGGCCCCAATAACTAACCCCAATCCTAACCAATAACCACTAACCCCAATCCTAACCAATAACCAATAACCCCAATCCTAACCACTAGCCACAACCACTAACCCCTAAGCCTACACCCTAACCCCAGCCCCTAACAAAGGACCATTGACAGGGATCAATGGAGGAGCTAAAGACCTGATAATGGAAGTATTTGAAATAATTATCTCGATGAAAGAAATAGTGCAAGGTATGTTAGTAACAAGAGATTAAAACAACTAGACCATCAAGCTCAGAAATTACTACTGCAAAGATCAGAACCTTTCAAAGGTCATCACGTGCAGTCCGTGTGGAGGAGTTTTACTAAATCGAATCCACAAAGGGTTAAATGATACAGATAATAACAGATTTCAAATCTTATGCAAGATAGTTCTATAAAGTTATGGTTCAAAGGAATTGCAGCTGAGTGTGCTCTTTTGTGTTAACAAATAAACTGTAGCTTAACTTAAAACATTAAAGGAAACTTAATAATTCAATTAACATTTCATTACCTGTGGTGATAAGCACTCCAGTCCCTGCGGTGTGTAGATGAGTTTACTCTTTTGTAGGGACCATAAACAAATAAACTGTAACTTAAAAAACCATTAAATGAAAGTTAACAAATTAAATTAAAATTTCATTGGCCGGGGTGATGATGCACTCCAGTCCCCGCAGCGCCCACTGGTCACGGAAGGCCTCGAGCCTGCCGGCGGACACCGCGTGCTCCATCTCCAGGGCCACCGGAAGAGAGGCAGGCAGTCGGGCCGAACGACCCCCTCGACTGCCCGCTGCCTGGACCAGTTGATGGCAGTTGAGTGTAAGTGAGACACTACAGTTCAGTCTATGACACCCACAAGTTGTGTACTCAAATGGAGCAAGTTTGGGGTTTGATGTGGTAGAAGGCGAACGAGATGAGAACGGAAATAATCTAGCGTAAGGAAAGGCCCAAGAATTAAACAGTCTGGAACAGAACATCAATTCGTCTTCTCTTATCATGGAGAAATCAAATATTTGACACACTGTGTCTTTGAAGCAAAGCTTATTTATTCACTGAAATAACAACAGAAAATGCTGGAAATACTCAGCAGGTCAGGCAGCATCCGTGGAGAGAGAAACAGAGTTAACGTTTCAGGTCTGGGACCCTTCATCAGAACTGGAAAAAGCTGGAGATGTAACAGATATTACTAAGGTAAGAGGCAGGAAAGTTATCCTGGGTGGATCTGAAACACGAAGGGTGGAAGTTCAGTTGGAATCCATGTGGAATAAGTTGGAACCGGAGACAGTTGCTGAGGAAAGAGATGTGGCTGTGAAACCAAGTCTTGGAAAATGTTGCAAATGGGGATGGCAAAATCATACAGCATGAAAAATGGGAGTAAGGGTTAAAGTCTGAAATTGTTGAACTCAATGTTGAGTCCAGAAGGCTGTAAAGTGCCTAATTGAAAGATGAGGTGCTGTTCCTCGAGCTTTATTTATTCACTATTTAAACAGAATATTAATCTCCAGCGCAGATACAGGAGTTATTAAGATCAGCAGAAACAAACCATGACTACTAGAATGAACATGGTTCAGTCTTCAATCTGATCACAGTAAATCATGTTCCATTCACTAATCTTGGTGTGGCGATGCCGGTGTTGGACTGGGGTGGACAAATGTAAGAAGTCACACAACACCAGGTTATAGTCCAACAGCTTTATTTGAAGTCACAAGCTTTCGGAGCGCTGCTCCTTCATCAGGTGAAGTGGAGAGATGCATAAAGACACAGCTTATATAGTCAGAGAATAATGTCAGATGTTTACAGGTAATCTTTCTAACTGCCATTTATCACACCTTGGCAGAGAGATAATCACAGCAATCAAAGGTGTGAATGGTGTCCAAACAGGTCAGTCAGGAAAACATTACATCAAAGAACAATGAGGTGGGGTCACAAGGGGTCAAATGTTGCAGATGCTGGGGTCTGTGTGAAGAGCAAAAAAAGACAAAAAAAAATTTTTTTGCTGGAAATCACAGTAGGTCCGGCCGCATCTGTGTAGCGAGAACAAGCCAACAACGACTCGAGTCTGGATGACCCTACGTCAGGTGGGGTTACATGTAGCGTGACATGAACCAAAGATCCCGGTTCAGGCCGTTCTCATGGGTGCGGAACTTGGCTATCAGTTTCTGCTCGACGATTTTGCGTTGTCGTGTGTCTCGAAGGCCGCCTTGGAGAAAGCTTACCCGAAGATCGGAGGCTGAATGCCCTTGACTGCTGAAGTGTTCCCCGACTGGGAGGGAACACTCCTGCCTGGCGATTGTTGTGCAGTGTCCGTTCATCCATTGATGATGTAACGTTTGATGTAATGTTTTCCTGACTGACCTGTTTGGACACCATTCACACCTTTAATTGCTGTGATTATCTCTCTGCCGAGGTGTGATAAATGGCAGTTAGCAAGATTACCTGTAAACATCTGACATTATTCTCTGACTATGTAAGCTGTGTCTTTGTGCATCTCTCCACTTCACCTGACGAAGGAGCAGTGCTCCGAAAGCTTGTGATTTCAAATAAAGCTGTTGGACTATAACCTGGCGTTGTGTGACTTCTTACATTTATTCACTAATCTGGTCTTTTACCCAGCACTCCCCGCGGTGGACCACGTGCCGCACCCAGCCTACAAGAGCCCAGCGCGCAGGCGCGGGAGGGGCCGGTATATTGAGCATGCGCAGTGCGTTACTGGAGAGGGAGAGAAGCTGAAGCCGGGAGCGCGATGGTGCAGCGGGTAAAAATCGCGACGGAGGGGAGTAATGGACCTGTAGGTGGGTGGGGAGGCTTCATAAACAACTCGTGCAAGAGGCAAGCCCCCAATAAGCTGAAGACCCCGTGTTTGCAGTTGCGGGGATTTCTTCCCCTTACAGGCCCAGGTTAACGGCAGCCATCTTTCTAAAGGAGAGCGGCAAGTTTCAGTGGGACGTCACCCTGCGCCTGAGACAAAGAGCCATCTTTCTAAAGGAGAGCGGAAAGTTTCAGTGCGACGTCACCCTATGCCTGAGACAAAGAGCCATCTTTGTAAAGGAGAGCGGCAAGTTTCAGTGCGACGTCACCCTGTGCCTGAGACAAAGAGCCATCTTTGTAAAGGAGAGCGGCAAGTTTCAGTGCGACGTCACCCTGTGCCTGAGACAAAGAGCCTTGTGTCCAATGCGGGGAATCAAGGCCCACAGCCTCCCCTGTCCCCGGAACAAGGGACTGGAAAAACAAGCTGCCCTGCGGATCAGACAATCAGCCGGCGCTAGTCCCGCCCCTCGGGCTCCCCGATTGGTTGGAGGACCCGGCGCCGGCTCGCTCCTCCAGCCCCGCCCACTGGGTGCCGCTAGTCCCGCCCCTCGGGCTCCCCGATTGGTTGGAGGACCCGCCGCCGGCTCGCTCCTCCAGCTCCGCCCCGCTCGCTCCCTATTGGTGGGAAGCTGCCGTCAATCAGGCCGCGGGCCCGGGTGACGTGCCCCCGAGGAGATCACGTGAACCGTCCAAGTGCCGCCGCTCGGTCCGGGGCCCCGCGGACTCTGAGGTTTTTCGATTTCTCTCGATTCTCTCCCGATCTACCCCGCGCCATTCTCCACCCAATCGGAGCGGAGAAAACTCACTTCGCGTCACCGATCGCGACTCTGGAACCGACACCAAGGCCTCTCCCCGGAATGGCCCCGCGCCGACTCCGACCGGCAGGATCCGAGTGCGCACGCGCAGCTCCGAGTTTTGGGGGGGTTGGTGTCCTCTGGGCATGCGCGGTCATTACCATTGGTGACGGGGAGGGGTCGCTGTGCCGGGCTCGGCCCAAACCGCCGCTCCGTGTGCGCATGCGCGGACTCTCGGCTGTCAATCCGCCAACAGCCAGAAGAGGTCGCTGGTGAGACCAGTGAAGAAAGAAGCACTTGCATTTATATAGCGCCTTTCACCACCACGGGACGTCCCAAAGTAGCCCTGCCTTCGATCTAGTTCCTTTTCTCTCCAGTTTTGAAGAAGGGTCAAACCCGAAACGTCAACTCAAATTTCTCTCCACGGATGTTGCCTGACTTGCTGAGTTTTTCCAGCATTTTCTGTTGTTATTCCCAAAGTACTTTACAGCCAATGAAGTACTTTTGCAGTGTAGTCAATTGTAATGTAGGAAATGCAGCAGTCAGCGCACAGCAAGCTCCCACAGACAGCAATATGATAATGACCAGATAATCTATCATTTTTTTATGTTGATTGAGGGATAAACATTGGCTCGGACACTGGGGATAATTCCCCTGCTCTTTCCCACATTACAACAGTGACTACTTCATTGTAGTACTTCATTGGCTGTAAAGCACTTTAGGATATCTGGTGGCACTATATAAATGCAAGTCTTTCTTTCCTGAAATAATGCCATGGGATCTTTTACATCCACCTGAGAGAGCAAACAGGGCCTCAATTTAACATCTCATCCGAAAGACGGCACCTCCGACAGTGCCGCACTCCCTCAGCACTGCACTGGAGTGTCAGCCTGGATTTTTGTGCTCAAGTCTCTGGAGTGGGACTATGAACCCACAACTTTCTGACTCAGAGGCGAGAGTGCTGCCCACTGAGCCACTGGCTGACACTAAAGAGCAAGCAGTTCTGACGAATGGTCATCGACCTGAAACGTTAACTCTGTTTCTCTCTCCACAGATGCTGCCTGACCTGCTGAGTATTTCCAGCATTTTCTGTTTTTATTAAAGAAACGAGAGAGTGATTGCTGACTGGAAGAATGTTGGGTCGTCCTGCGCTTGCGCACCTCCCTGGCGGCTGAGGCGGAACACCAACTCGCCCCCACCTGAGCCGCTCACGTGTACCAGATGTTGTGGCTCCGCATGCACGCCCGATGTTCCAACCGCGGGGTTTTGTGTGCTGAGCATGCGTGTTGCAGACCAATCGGGACGGGCGATTGTAGAGCAGGAGGGAGAGCGCGGGGGCCATGAGCACATGCGCGGGACTCAGAGTCAACAGAGCACTTTCTGCAGAGCCGGGGCCTTGTGGGTATTACAGCCACCATTACTGCTGATCCTTTCAACCAACCTGTGCAGCAGCTGGGGCCTGAAAATCAGCTTCACTGCCCCTAGGTTCGGAAAGGGGAAAATTAAACAACAGTTTGCCTCTGATCCTTTTCTGATCTCAATTTACAGGGCTATAGAAGTGGAGCAGTTACAGGCGGGAAGCTCAGACCAAACATCACGTCAAGATCTGACAGAGTTGCTGGATTCATCAGGACCTGAATATCATCGGCCTTTGCACATGGAAGGAGAGAGCAGGGATCGCAACGCAGACAAACCGCACACGTGTTCAGTGTGTGGACGCGGATTCAGCCGATCGCCTGACCTGGTGAGACAGGTGCACCGTCACACCAGGGAGAAACCGGGTAAAGGTGGGGACAGCGGGAAGGGATTCAGTTCCCCGTCTGCATTGGAAGTTCAATGGCGCAGTCACACCAGGGACAGTCTGTTCACCTGCTCCGTGTGTGGAAAGGGATTTGTTTGTTCAACCCACCTGCAAGCACACCAGGGAGTTCACACTGGGGAGAGACCATTTCAGTGTCCTGACTGTGGGAAGAGCTTTAAAAGCCCCAAGGAACTAAAGCTACACCAACTTGTCCACACTGATGAGAGACCATTTCAATGTTCTGACTGTGGGAAGAGCTTTAAAAGCGCTCGGTATCTGAAGGGACACCAGCTTGTTCACACTCATGAGAGACCATTTCAATGTTCTGACTGTGGGAAGAGCTTTAAAAGCCTCAGGGAACTGAAGGGACACCAGGGAGTTCACACTGATGGGAGACCATTTCAGTGTCCTAACTGTGGGAAGAGCTTTAAAAGCCCCGGGGAACTAAAGCAACACCAACCTATTCACACTGACGAGAGACCCTTTAAATGTTCTGACTGTGGGAAGAGCTTTAAAAGCCCCCAGCAGCTGAAGGGACACTGGCTCCTACACACTGGGGAGAGGCCGTTCACCTGCTCCGTGTGTGGTAAGGGATTCACTAATTCATCCCACCTGCTGGTACATCAGCGAGTTCACACTGGGGAGACGCCGTTCACCTGCTCCGTGTGTGGGAAGGGATTCACTGATTCATCCCAACTGCTGGTACATCAGCGAGTTCACAGTGACGAGAGACCCTTTAAATGTTCTGACTGTGGGATGAGCTTTAAAAGCTCCGGGGGTTTGAAGAGACACCAACACCTACACACTGGGGAGAGGCCATTCACCTGCTCTGTGTGTGGGAAGGGATTCATTCAGTCATTCCAGCTGATGGTACATCAGCGAGTTCACACTGGGGACAGACCGTTCACCTGCTCCGTGTGTGGGAAGGGATTCGCTCGGCCCTCCAGCCTGCTGGTACACCAGCGAGTTCACACTGACAAGAGACCCTTTCAATGTTCTGACTGTGGGAAGAGCTTTAAAAGCTCTGGGGAGCTGAAGGGACACCAGCGCGTTCACACTGGGGAGAGACTCTTTCAATGTTCTGAGTGTGGGAAGAGTTTTAAAAGCTCCGGGGAGCTCAAGAAACACCAACACCTACACACTGGGGAGAGGCCGTTCACCTGCTCCATGTGTGGGAAGGGATTCACTCAGTCATCCAATCTGCTGATACATCAGCGAGTTCACACTGGGGAGAGACAGTTCACCTGCTCTGTGTGTGGGAAGGGATTCACTCAGTCATCCAATCTGCTGATACATCAGCGAGTTCACACTGGGGAGAGACAGTTCACCTGCTCTGTGTGTGGGAAGGGATTCACCCAGTTACCCAACCTGCTGACACATCAGCGAGTTCACACTGATGAGAGGCCCTTTAAATGTTCTGACTGTGGGAAGAGCTTTAAAAGCTCCGGGGAGCTGAAGGGGCACCAGCGAGTTCACACTAACGAGAGACCCTTTAAATGTTCTGAGTGTGGGAAGAGTTTTAAAAGGTCCGGGGACCTCAAGCTACACCAACACCTACACACTGGGGAGAGGCCGTTCAGCTGCTCTGTGTGTGGGAAGGGATTCACTGATTCATCCAACCTGCTGGCACATCGGCGAGTTCACACTGGGGAGAGACCGTTCACTTGCTCCGTGTGTGGGAAGGGATTCACTCAGTCATCCAACCTGCTGACACATCAGCGGGTTCACACTGACGAGAGGCCCTTTAAATGTTCTGACTGTGGGAAGAGCTTTAAAAGCTCCGGGGAGTTGAAGAGACACCAGCGACTTCACACTGATCATAGAATCTAACAGCACAGAAGGAGGTGATTCGGCCCATCGTGTGTTTGAAAGATCTGTCCAATTTAGTCCCACACCCCAGCTTTATCCCCAGAACTCTGCAAACTAGTCCTCTTCAAGGACTCATCCAATTACTGTTTGAAAGTTCCTCTGGAACCTGATTCCAGCATCCTTTCAGATGGTGCGTTCCAGATCTTAACAACCCTCTGTATGAAAACAATTCTCCTCATTTCCCCTCTAGTTCTTTTAGTAACTATTTTAAATCTGTGACCTTTGGTTACCGACCCACTTGCCAAAGTGAACAGTTTCTCCCTACTTGCTCGATCAAAACCCCTCATCATTTTGAACACCTCTATTAGGTCTCTTAACCTTCTCTGCTCTAAGGGGAACAATCCCAGCTTCTCCAGTCTCTCCACATAACTGAAGTCCCTCATCCCTGGTACCATCCTGGTCAGCCTCCTGTGCATCCTCTCCAAGGCCTTGACATCCTTCCTAAAGTGTGGTGCCCAGAACTGTACACAAGACTCCAGCTGAGGCCAAAACCCTGCAGCTGTACAAAACCCTGGTTAGACCACACCTGGAGCACTGTGAGCAGTTCTGGGCACCACACCTTAGGAAGGATATATTGCCCTTGGAGGGAGTGCAGCGTAGGTTTACCAGAATGATACCTGGACTTCAAGGGTTAAGTTACGAGGAGGGATTACACAAATTAGGGTTGTATTCCCTGGAATTTAGAAAGTTAAGGGGTGATCTGATCGAAGTTTTCAGGATATTAAGGGGAACAGATAGGGTAGATAGAGAGAAACTATTTCCGCTGGTTGGGGATTCTAGGACTGGGGACAGAGTCTAAAAATTAGAGCCAGACCTTTCAGGAGTGAAATTAGGAAACACTTCTACACACAAAGGGTGGTAGAAGTTTGGAACTCTCTTCCGCAAACAGCAATTGATGCTCGATCAATTGTTAATTTTAAATCTGAGATTGATAGGTTTTTGTTAACCAAAGGTATTAAGGGATATGGGCCAAAGGCGGGTGTACGGAGTGAGGTCACAGATCAGCCATGATCTCATTGAATGGTGGAACAGGCTCGAGGGACTGAATGGCCTCCTCCTGTCCTATGTTCCTAACTAGTGATTTGTAAAGGTTTAGTGTAACTTCCTTGTTTTTGTATTCAATGGCCCTATTTACAAAGCCAAGTATCCCATACACTTTCTGAACCGCCTCATCAACTTGCCGTGGCACTTTCAAAGACTTGTGAATATGGACCCCCAGGTCCCTCTGCTCTTGCACCCCCTCAAACTAGTCCCATTTAGATTATACAGCCTCTCCCTGTTGTTTCTCCCAAAGTGCATCACTTCACACTTATCCTCATTTAATGTCATCTGCCTTGTGTCTGCTCATTTCACAGTCTGTCTCTGTCCTTCTGAAGTCTGCTACTACTACACTCACAAAACTTGGCAACATAGTAAATAGTATCATCCGTAAACTTTGAAATTGTTCACCTATACCCAAGTCCAGGTCAGTTATATATAACAAGAAAAGCAATGGTCCTAATCCCGACCCCTGGGGGAGCCCACTGCATACTTCCCTCCAGTCAGAAAAACATCCCTCAGCACTGCTCACCGCCTCCTCTCCCTTAGCCAATTATATACCCAAATTACCATCAGCCCTTTAATTCCCTCTGCTGCTATTTTCAGAGTAAGTCTCTTATATGGTATTTTATCAAATGCCTTTTGAAAGTCCATATATACAACATCTGCTGCACTACCTTCATCAACCCTCTGTTACTTCATCAGAGAACTCAATCAGGTTAATCAGACACGCTGTACCTTTAACAAATCCATCCTGGCTGCCCCTTATTAATCCATGCTTCTCCAAGTGAGAATTAAATTTGTCCTTGACAATGGTCTCTAGTCGTTCACCCACCACTGTAGGGGTCGCAAAATCCCCTCAGCCCCCGAAGATCGGGAAATATTAATCCACATCGTGGATGAAGACTTGTGTGATTTAAATTGTCTCTGGGCTGGACAATGTTTTAAAACAGACCCAGAACCGCAAAAGGCTGCGTTAAAAAGCTCGTAAGCTAGGCAGCACTTGGACACTGGAATCAAAGAACTTTGTGAAAATCGCACACTTTAAGATTGTACATTTTATTAAAAGCTGTAATCTTGAGTTTTGGACTGTTTAAATTGCCCAGGGCATAAAAATGGCTGAACAGACCTCATGGAAACAGAATTTTAAAAGGCAGCAGAAAAGGACAGACAGGCTGTTAGCATATGAAAAGCTCAGCGCTGCCCTGTAGTAAGTTTGAATGGAGCCCGAGCTGTCGGTCACCCTGTGGTATTGGGTGGGTCTGGTAACCTACAAGCTGCTTGTTTACACTGGGGAGTGGCCCATTTGAATCAGCCAATCATCGGACGGCAAGCACAATGGGTTGCTAACACACATCCATTCACTGAAATTGACTACTACGTGATGTCTCCATGTATGAATGGAGGAAGTTAAAAGCCATTCTCTTGTATATTCGGACTTTTCGGCGCGAAATTGCGCACGGACTCCCAGGGTATAAAGATTAAGCCCAGGAAGTCCTCTGCCCCCTTTTTTGTCTCTTTTACTCTTTGGACTGCAGGTGAGCAAGGCTTCTGACCCACTAGCAAGACAATCTAGGGAGAAGTAAAGCGGTGGTAACTTAAGGGAAATGTTGCTAAGATTGTACGGTTAACATTGTAGCCATTTATCCCTCATTTTTGCCGTCTGCCTTCCCCTGTTAAGCAATTTTACCATGATTACTTTGATTGTGTGGTGTAGTTTCTTTAGTTTTAATAAAATTTGACTTTCTTGCATCCAGACTATTTGTCCGTTTTTAATATATCATTAATTATAAGTTCCTCCAGTCAGAACTGGAGGTTTTTTTAGCAATTTGAAACCGCTGATTGAAATTGGTCACAGGGCAGTGACAAAGGCAGCCTGACCAGGTAAATTACTGTAAACCAGGTAAAGGATGCCCACCTACAAATTGGCGACCACGGCAGGACTGGAGGAAGTTTTTGATAGGATAAGTGGTCTGGATCTGGAGAAAGCATCAGCTCTTGCTTTTCTTGCTTTCAGTCTGTGGGTAGCCCTGCAGAAGTTAGCGGCAGCATGTAAGCTGACCTACTATAGTATAGGTGGCTGGGTTAAGAAGGGTGAGATGAGGGTGCGGGAGGAGGTTACAGAGGCCAAGAATCGGGAGTCAGTGTTCGAAAAATGCCAGGCGGATGTAGAACGCCTCATAAGAGAGGTGAATGAGGCCAGAGATAGTGGGATGAGGGTGTGGGAAGAAAATGCACGCCTCACACTAGAGGTCACAAAATGCCAGGCAGAGATAGAGCGCCTTGTGCAGGAAGTCACAGAGGCTAGGGACAGTGAGATGAGGCTACAGGAGGAAAACGCACATCTCACCCAAGAAGCTACTGAGGGCAAAAGCCACACGAGGCACAAGATAGAGTTCCTAAAGTGCCAAAATACAGAAGCAAAGAGTAACGAGATGAAACTGCGGGAAGAGAATGCCCACCTCACCTCAGAAGTAACAGCAGGAGGAAAAGGTTAGGGAGGTAAAGGCAGCTTATAAGCTGGCCTGCGACCAAAGATTTAGTGGAGCAGATCATACCCCATGTAACAGACAGATAGAGAGTTTGGATATGGAGTTATTAAGGACTAAAGGGATGATATGTCTCATAAGTCCGAAGGGAAGTCCGTCGGACAGTACCAGCAGCCCAAATCAAACTGCCCCACAGGCAGCACCCAGAACAGAGCTGGCTAGGGAATTAGAGAGCCCAAGACCGCAGCCCACAGCTCCGAGTTTTGAGGAGCTCTGGCAGCAAGAAGGGGTGGACAATGGGGTGGTAGGAGAATGCCAGCAAGTCCCACTAGGCAGGCGGGGACCAGGACCAGTGTACCCCCTCCGACAACGGAGGTATGGTCTGCCCGTGAACGATAATGACCCAGGGGCTGTTCAGCATACCTATCTGGTACCCTATGATACCCAACAGCTCAGAGGCCTGGTGAAACATATTCCCCTGCTCTCCGAAAAGGGAAACCCTGAATGCACTTCCAAGAGATAGAACAGGCAGCCTGTGTTAACGGCTGTGATGACGAAGAGAAAGCCAAAATGTTGCTTTTCTCTGTAGATAGTAAGCTCTATCAGACCCTTTCAGATGAGGCTAAGAGAGGGCAGAAGGGTTTTGAGGACCTAAAGGAGGAAACACTGGAAGCCATGGGTGCGAACGACAGCAGTCCATTCGATCGCATAGGGAAAACTCTGCAGAAGGAAGGGGGGACCCCACAGGCATTTGCAGACAGGCTGTGGCCAGTCTACAACAGTGCGTGTACAGGGGGACAAGATAGGGCACACCTGAACCAGCGGCAGCGGACCCAATGGTTTCATTGCCTGGTGTCCAATTGCCTGCCCCAGATAAAAGCAAAGGCTGATACTTGGTTTGACCACCGAGACCCCCTAGCAACCGAAGAGACTGTAATCAGGCAGCTCACAGTAGCATATAGGAATGGTAGGAATAGTGGGACCCCCCAGCAAAAGGGTAAGGTCCACGAGGTTAAACCTGGGGCTCAAAACAAGAAAGAGTGGCGCCAGGAGGGGAGCCATCCCTCCCAGAACAAGGTCACTTGTTACAGGTGTGGGGAGGATGGCCACTGGCACAGGGATTGTGAAAAGCCTGGGAGAGATGATAAAGCCAGGACCCCCAAGGCCCAACTCAGAAGGCAGAGACAGAAACTTCTCCCGATACAGTCGAGTCCATCATGGAGTCGATAAAATCTTTCCTCAGGGCCAATCAGGGAAAGGTAGCAGCAATCAGTGGTGCTGCAGCCCCCTCACCCACCTCTGCCTCCCCACAATGACTGGAGCCCACGCAGCCTGTCCGTCTGTGTAATCTCCGGTACGATGAATGGAAGAGACCGCTCATACAGATGGAGACAGAGAAGGTTACAGGGACTTATCTATTGGATACGGGGGCATCATGCACCGTGATCCATATGGATAATCCCACCACCTCACCTCTGTCTAACGGGGTTCCATACATACTATCGGGATTCACCGGTCAGGAGCAGGCGGGGGTAATTTATGGGCAGGCAGCAGACAGCATGGGGAAGCAGCATCGGAATAACTGGCCGCTGCTCGAGCCTAGCAAGAGCCACCAGTGGGAGATAGGAGACCTCGTGATGGTAAGAAACTATTCCCAGGTGGGAAGTTTAGAGCCACTCTACATGGGACCCTATAGTATAGTTGATAGGGCCAGCCCCATGGTCTATGCAGTAAAACTACCCCGGTGCACAAAGTGGTTCCACGCCAACCAATGTAAATTGTATAAATCTGACCATACAAGTTCAAGTTCACAGGCTGTAAAGACAGGCGCTGTGGCTTGTTTCAAGGGAAAAGTTGTCCGGCCTACCAATTGGGACACTTCCCCGCCCCAGTGGGACCTAAGTTTTGGCCAAAGTTTAAATTTGAAGCAGTTATTTAGTTCAGAAACAGACAAACCGCAGCCTGAGAGTAGAAATCTGCAGGCTGCTGTGAGTTCATTCACAGAAAATCGCTTGGGGGGCTCCAGGGAGGAGCCGCCTTTTGAAGAGACTGCCTGCTCAAGCGTAGTCACCGGTCTGGAGACAGGAATTCCCCAGTCTTTTGAACGGCCTGTTCATGCAGGTGCAGTTCCCCAGCCCGTGACCACAGCGGCTCCTCTTCAGTTTTCTCGCGCAGGCGCAGTCACCTGGTTAAAGGGACAAGCTTCCCAGCCCGCTTCTAGAGTGGTTCCCCCTATGGTGTGGGACTCTGGGAGGAAGGGATAGCAATTCCTCTTGCAGGGGACATATGGAAGGAGCTGGTACCAGGTTTTGGACCTGGAGAGGAAGATTTTCAGCCACCAGCAGCGGGTGGTGAGGGGATACCTGCCCCCAGTACAGGAGTGGGTAGGGAAAAGGAGAGAAACACGGATTAATGGCAGGCTGCCAGGTATATTAAACAGTGCGGGCTGTTTGCATCAGGGGGAGAAGGTTCCCAGCCAGCTAGGGCTGTGACCCAGGCTCAGGGTCCGTCAGCCAAAGCTTCCCCCACAGAGACGCCCCTCAGAAGGTCTCAGCGGGTCCACAAGCCCAAGATAAGATGGTCACCAGAGTACCCACCACAAAGAGCAATCTCCTGAGCCCGGGAGGAAACAGACCACAGAGGTCCCCAACTAGCAGCCATAAGCTGCCAGGGACATGAAGCAGGAGGCAGTCCAGCTTTGCTGCAGGCAGCAGTAATCTGTGACAGTGACACCAGAGATTAACCTGGCCGTCCAGAGATGGGCGGCATTTGTATTATAGCTTTGTGTTAAGTTACCAATGTTTATAGCTTGCTTTTAAGGTGTTTAAATTTTAAGTTTAGAATGTAACTAATAGTTTTGAGTTTAAGTTCAAGGTTTAAGTTTATAAGTGTGCCAAATGCCTGTATTTTGGTCCGAGGTCGAGGGACCCGACCATGTCTCCACCTAAGGCAGCAGGCCAGTGAGAGACCTGGCTATTATGTCCGTGTGTAATTGAGACACGGACTGCAGGAGTTGGTTATAACAGGTCTTTACTGAGACAAACTGGAACTAACTATGCAAAGTTACTACACAGGCTTATATACAGGGGTGGTCACTACTGGTACTGCAGTATACAGGGACTGCAGAATATAGTTCCTTCTGCAAAGTACATACACTACACAGGCTTATATACAGGGGTGGTCACTACTGGTACTGCAGTATACAGGGGCTGCAGAATATAGTTCCTTCTGCAAAGTACATACACTACAATTCCTCCCCTTTTAGCTAAACAGTACATAACATTCGATTAATAATTAAATAACATATTTACAATTACAGTTGTCATATACATTAGCTGAAGTTAAGCAATTATAAGTTCAGTCTTTGAGGAGGCTTCCTGATTCTGTCTGGATAACGCCTCTTTGGGGTATCAGGTTCTTCTGGCAGAGTTTATTCGGAATCAACGTCGTTGTTGGGTTCGTCTGCTTCCAATATTCCCGATTCTGAGGTAGATGCAATTGGTACTTCGGTTTCATCACCAGGTGTATCGGATCGTGGTGTGGAATTGATGTTTTCCAGTGACTCTAGAATCTGGTCAGCATGGCATCTTACAATGCTCTCTCCAATGTCCACGGTATACATTAGAGGTCCTTGCCATGTGCAGATCGTTCCTGGCTGCCATTTCTCTGTGCGGTAGTCCCGGGCCAAAACTGGTTGACCTATCTTAAAACTCCTGGTCGGCCTTTCATTCATATTCTGAAACTGCCTGTTCTCCACATCTCTTCTGATGTTTGGCTTAACCAAATCCAAGCGGCATCGTAGTCTTCGATTGAAGAACATCATGGCTGGAGTTTGGTTGGTAACCGCATGTGTCGCATTCCGGTAGGCAAACAATAAGTTATCTACCTTGTGTTGTAGGGGTATGTCTTCATTACACATTGCCTTGATAGCCTTCTTGAATGTTTGAACGAACCTCTCAGCCAATCCATTGGTGGCTGGATGATATGGGGCGGATGTGTAATGCTTAACACCATTGTTCTTTAAGATCCTCCGGAACTCTTCAGACACAAACTGTGGTCCGTTGTCGGAGCAAATCTGTTCAGGCAGCCCATTTCTGGCGAATATGGTTCGTAAGACTGTTATAGTTTTTTCTGTGGTTGTTGAGGACATTTTTATTACCTCTGGCCACTTTGAATGTGCATCCACCGCAATTAAAAACGTCGAGTCCATAAATGGACCAGCAAAATCAATGTGCACCCTTTGCCATGGAGATGAGGGCCACTCCCATGGATGTAGAGGGGCTTGTGGTGGGGCGTTTTGGACCTTCTGTCATCCTGTACAGCTCTTGGTCATCTCTTCGATTTCTCTATCGATTCCCGGCCACCACACAAATGCTCTGGCTAAGTTCTTCATTTTTACCCCTCCCAGATGACCCTCATGAAGCTCATTGAGCACTCTATCCTTCAATTTGGGTGGAATTACTACTCTGGATCCACACATCAAGGTCCCTCTGCACACTGACAGCTGTTCTCTTCTCGGCGAGAATGCTGGCAGCAGTGGTTCGCCATGTGCTGGCCATCCCTTCACCATTAAATCATAGACCCAGGAGAGTGTCGGGTCATTTCGTGTTTCCTTTTCTATGTTTGCATTCATCACAGGTAGACATTCGACTATGGTTGAGTGGAATATCTCCACTGGATCCACTGCAGGTGCTTCTTCCACCATCGGCAACGGTAGGCATGACAATCCATCAGCATTCCCATGCTGTTTAGTTCCTTTGTACTCGATGTCATATTGGTGTGCCCCTAGGAAAAGGGACCACCTCTGTAGCCGTTGTGCTGCCATTATCGGGATGCCCTTCTGAGGGTTGAAAATGGAGACAAGAGGTTGATGATCAGTTAGTAGAGTATATTTCTGACCATGCAGGTAGTGATTGAACTTCTTCACCCCCCACACCAGGCTGTGGGCCTCTCTGTCAATCTGGGCGTAGTTACGCTCGGCTGAAGTTAACGAGCGTGACGCAAAAGCTATCGGCCTCTCTGAACCATCAAGGAATTTATGTGACAGTACCGCTCCAATGCCGTAGGGAGATGCATCACACGCCAGTCTTATCGGTAGTGATGGGTTGTAGTGAGCCAATACTTCTCTTGAAGTGATTAGGTCTTTACTCTTCTGAAAGGCCCGCTTACATTCATCGCTCCATTTCCATGCTACTCCAGTTTGTAGTAGGGCGTTCAGTGGGTGCAGAATTGTGGACAAATTCGGCAAAAACTTATGGTAGTAATTCACCAATCCGAGGAATGACCTCAGTTGCGACACATTTTCAATCGCTGGAGCCTTAACTACCGCTTCAATTTTGTCAGGGGACTTATGTAACCCCTCTTCATCAATCACGTGGCCACAATACGATATCTTAAAAAACTCGCACTTGGGGCGATTGGCTCGTAGCCCATGTTCTCTTAGTCTAGTGAGCACCTGCTCTAGGTTGGCAAGGTGTTCACTGTCATCTTCACCTGTCACTAGGATGTCGTCCAAGTAACACTGAGTCCCCGGAATCCCTTGCAGGACTTGTTCCATCACTCTTTGCCATATCGCCGGAGCTGATGCTACTCCGAATGCCAGTCGATTATACTGGTAAAGACCTTTGTGAGTGTTTATCGTGAGATACTTCCTAGAGGATTCTTCAACCTCCATCTGCAAATATGCTTGTGCTAGGTCAATTTTTGTAAAATGCTTCCCTCCCGATAGTGAGGCAAAAATATCTTCTATCCTCAGGAGAGGATATTGTACTGTGTGAAGGACTGGGTTCACCGTCACCTTGAAGTCCCCACAGATGCAAACCTTCCTTGGCTCCTCAGACTTATTGTTTAACGTTTTCTTCATGACAGGAATGATGGGTGTCGCCCACTCGCTCCAGTCTACCTTAGATAACACGCCTGCATTCTCCAGTTTCTCCAGCTCTGCCTCGACGGCTGGGCGAATTGCATATGGTACCGGTCTTGCTTTGAAAAACTTGGGAATTGCATTCTCTTCTATTTTTATCAAGGCGGTTACGCCTTTAAGAGTTCCCAGTTCCTGTTGAAATACCTCTTTGGCGTTAGCCAAGATTTTTGACAATCATCTAGGTGTGCCGTCGTCATCCTTTTTACCAGCCACCATCAGTGCCTGAATGGAGTGCCAGTCTAAATTTATCTTTCTGATCCATTCATGTCCCAATAACGGTGGTCCACCACCTTGCAGTATGTACAGATACAATTTCTGTATTTCCTTGCCGTTGTATTCGACAGGCATCCTTATTTTCCCTCTGGGGTATACTTTCTGCCCCGTATACATCTTCAAGACAATGGATGTCTCTTTCAAGGGTATGTGTGAGAATAGCCGCTCATAGTCTCGTCGATTCATGACGGTCAGAGCTGATCCTGTATCCAATTCCATTTTGACTTGGGACCCTGCTATCGTGAGGGTGACCCAAATGGTTCGGTGATCCTCTTTTGCGATTACGTTGTGAAGTTTGAGACAGCTTAGTCTCTTGTTCCCGGATTCACTATCGCTCATCTGGTCTTCGGAACTACTGTCTGTCAGCTTTTGTACTTTCCTGTACTGTTCCTTAGTAGCTTTTTTGTTGTCGTTAGTTGTAGTGTATGTACCTTTAAGAGCCCCTGTGTACTGTAATACCGGTAGTGACCACTCAGGTATATAAGCCTGTATAGCGTCCCGTATCTTTTAGTTCACCTCCAGACTTTGTTCATTAAACACCTGTTAAACCAACTCCTGCATTCCGTGTCTCCATTAACACATGGATACAACAGTGGCGACGAATTGGAAACGGACTTACCTGCAATTCGGCAGCACCTCAAGGAGATTGATTCCTCAGACGAAGGTCGAAGAAAAAAAAAACCAAAAAAAAACTGTGAGTTCACCAGCTAGCCGGGCTGGTGGCAGGTACTGCACTAATCCTTCCTGGGCGGAGGGCTGGGGCTCGATCGGGTGGCTCTGCAGCGGGGCCAAGCAGCGAAGGCGGAGGCAAACAGAGATGGAGGGTGGAGCACTCAGGAGATGGCCAACGCTGCAAAGCAGGTCGGCGTTCGGACCAAGCAGAGGGAGGGAAAAGTCCCAGAGAGTCCGGTGGGAACGAGTCTCCAACTATTAAAAATATCTGTGTAAATAAAAACCGCGAAGAACAGCGTTGTCAGCAGCGGCAGTGGCAGGAAAGCGCGGGAGGTGCCATTTTTTCTCGGCAGGGAAGAAAGGAAAGCGCAGGAGGCGCCATTTTTGATTTTCAGGATGCCTAAGACTGGCAATATTACTGCTTTCGATAGTGATATAGAGGATTGGACCACATATGTGGAAAGAGTGGAGGTATATTGCACAGCGAATGAAGTAGAGGATGATAAAAAGGCATCGGTACTTCTAAATCTGATGGGCGCAAGGACATACGGGCTGTTACAAAACTTAATCACTCCAGCCAAACCGATGGACAAGAATATTAAGGAGATTGTTGATACCCTACAGGAGCACTTAAACCCAACACCGCTGCTGATAGCGGAACGATTCAAATTCTTCAGGAGGAATCAGCACAAGAATGAAAGTAACGCTGATTACCTCACCGAATTAAGAAAGCTGTCAAAGCACTGCCAATTCGGGGCAGGACTGGCAGATTCTCTATGAGACAAATTCGTCTGCGGTCTCCTAAGTGAAGGAACACAGAAAAGGCTACTTTCTGAGAAAGATTTGACACTGGACAAGGCTTTCAGTGTGTCTGTATCATACGAAGCAGCAGCAAGAGGAGCTGCAGAGATACAGCAAAAGCCACAGGACTTCGGCACCCATGAAATGACATGGGGTTTCGAGAGATGTTATCGCTGTGGCTGATCCACCCATGACCAGAGGGACTGCTGGTTCAAGGACAAAGCATGCAGGCAATGCGGAAAGATGGGACACATTGCACGTGTATGCCGATCTGGAAACAAAAAATCCACTGACAGAAAAAAAATCAATAAGGAAAAGTACAGAAAGGTACAAATGATGACGGACAGTAGCTCCGAAGACCAGAAGAGCGATAGCGACTCCAGAAACAAGAGACTAAACTGTCTCAAATTACATAATGTAATTGCCAAAGAAGATTACCAGACCATTTGGGTTACCCTCACGATAGCGGCTATTTCCGCATATACCTTTGAAAGACACATCCATTATCTTGAAGACATATATGGGGCAGAAAGTATACCCCAGAGGGAAAATAAGGGTGCCTGTTGTATACAACGGCAAGGAAATACAGAAGTTGTATTTATACGTTCTGCAAGATGGTGGTCCACCGCTGTTGGGACGTGAATGGATCAGGAAGATACGTTTAGACTGGCACTCCATTCAGGCACTGACGGTGACCAGTAAGAAAAAAAATGATGATGACGTCACCTGAACGATTAAAAGACATCTTGGCCAACGCCAAAGAAGTGTTTCTACAGGAACTAGAAACCTTGAAAGGCGTCACCGCCTCAATAAAATTAGAAGATGTGGCAATTCCCAAGTTTTTTAAGGCAAGGCCGGTGCCATACGCAATTCGTCCAGCAGTCGAGGCAGAGCTGGAGAATTTGGAAAAGGCAGGCGTGTTATCCAAGGTAGATTGGAGCGAGTGGGCAACACCCATCATCCCGGTCATGAAGAAAACGTTGAATAATGATAAGTCTGAAGAACAGAGAAAAATTCGCATCTGTGGGGACTTCAAGGTGACTGTAAACCCGGTCCTTCACACGGTACAGTATCCTCTTCCGAGGATAGAAGTTATTTTTGCCTCACTATCCGGAGGGAAACGTTTCACCAAAATTGACTTGGCACAGGCATATCTACAGATGGAGGTTGAGGAGGCCTCTAAAAAGTATCTCACGATAAACACACACAAAGGCCTGTACCAGTACAATCGACTGGTTTTCGGAGTAGCATCAGCTCCAGCTATCTGGCAAAGAGCTATGGAGCAAGTCCTGCAAGGGATTCCAGGGACTCAATGCTACCTAGACGACATCCTTGTAACAGGAGAAAACGACAATGAGCACCTTGCCAATTTGGAGCAGGTGCTCACTAGGCTGAGAGAACGGGGCCTACGAGCAAATCGCCCCAAGTGCGAATTTTTCCAGAAACAATTTTCATATTGTGGCCATATAATTAACGAAGAAGGGTTGCATAAGTCACCTGAAAAAACTGAAGCGGTCATAAAAGCCCCAGCACCTGAAAATGTCTCACAATTAAGGTCGTTCCTGGGATTGATAAATTACTATCATCAATTTTTACCGAACTTGTCAACTGTTCTGCACCCTCTTAACGCACTGCTACAAACGGGAGTAATTTGGAAATGGAGCAAAGACTGTAAACGTGCCTTCCATAATTGCAAAGGCTTGATCACGTCCAAGGAAGTGTTGGCTCATTACAACCCATCACTGCCAATCAGACTGGCATGCGATGCATCCCCTTACGGCGTAGGAGCGGTATTATCGCATAGATTCCCTGATGGCTCGGAGCGGCCGATAGCTTTTGCGTCACGCTCATTGAACTCAGCTGAGCATAACTATGCCCAGATCGACAGGGAAGCACTCAGCCTGGTGTGGGGAGTGAAGAAATTCAACCATTACCTACACGGACAAAAATTTACCTTGTTGACTGACCATCAACCCCTCGTCTCCATATTCAACCCTAAAAAGGGCGTTCCCATTATGACAGCGCAAAGGCTACAGAGGTGGTCCCTTTTCCTAGGGGCACACCAATATGACATAGAATACAAAGGATCAAAACAGCATGGGAATGCTGACGGTTTATTGCGCCTACCGTTGCCAACGGTAGAAGAGGCACCTACAGTGGACCCAGTGGAGATGTTCCACTGAACCATAGTGGAATGTCTACCAGTAACAAATTCTACCATTGAAAAGGAAACGAGGAATGACCCGACTCTCTCACGAGTCTACGATTTAACGGTGAAGGGATGGCCAGCACATGGCGAACCACTGTTGCCAGCATTCTCGCAAAGAAGAGAACAGCTGTCAGTGTGCCGAGGAACCTTGATGTGTGGATCCAGAGTGGTGATTCCACCCAAACTCCAGGATAAAGTGCTAAAGGAGCTTCACGAGGGGCATCTGGGTGGAGTGAAAATGAAGAACCTAGCCAGAGCGTTTGTGTGGTGGCCAGGTATCGATGGAGACATCGAAGATATGACCAAGAGCTGTCTAGGATGCCAGAAGGTCCAAAACGCCCCACCACAAGCCCCTCTACATCCATGGGAGTGGCCCTCATCTCCATGGCAAAGGGTACATATCGACTTAGCTGGTCCATTTATGGACTCAATGTTCTTAATCACAGTTGATGCACACTCCAAGTGGCCGGAGGTAATAAAAATGTCCTCCACCACCACGGAAAAAACCATCACAGTATTAAGGACCATATTTGCCAGGAATGGGCTGCCTGAACAGATCTGTTCTGATAATGGACCACAATTTGTGTCCGAAGAATTCAGGAAGTTCTTAAAAAACAATGGGGTTAAGCACTACACGTCCGCCCCATACCATCCCGCCACCAATGGATTAGCTGAAAGGTTTGTCCAGACCTTCAAGAAGGCCATAAAGGCCATGAGTAATGAAGACATAAATCTACAACATACGGTAGATAACTTCTTGTTTGCGTACAGGAATGCAACACATGTGGTTACAAACCAAACCCCTGCCATGATGTTTTTCAATAGAACACTAAGATGCCGGCTGGATTTGATCAAGCCAAACATCAGAAGGGACGTAGAGAACTGACAATTTCAAGGCATGAATGAAAGGCCAACTAGAACCTTCCAGATAGGTCAACAAGTTTTGTCCCGGGACTACCGTACCGAGAAATGGCAGCCTGGAACTATTTGCACATGACTAGGACCGCTGATGTATACCGTGGACATTGGAGAAAGCATAGTAAGGCACCATGCTGACCAGATCATAGAGTCATCCGAAAAGGGACAACTCTATACGCCTAATGATGAAGCAGAGATAACCATAATATCTATCTCCGATCCGGTGATACTGGAACCAGATGAACCCGACACTGGCAGTCAAGCCGAATCGACCTTGCCAAAAGAACCTACTACACCACCGAAAACTACTACACCACCGAGGCATTATCCGGACCGAGTCAGGAAGCCTCCAGAGAGACTGACTTATAATTGATTAACTGCAGCAAATGTGTAGATTATTGTTCTTGTAAACATGTTAATTAATGATTACTTAAAATGTTATGTACTAATTATCTAAAAGGGGAGGAATTGTAGTGTATGTACCTTTAAGAGCCCCTGTGTACTGTAATACTGGTAGTGACCACTCGGGTATATAAGCCTGTATAGTGTCTTGTATCTTTTAGTTCACCTCCAGACTTTGTTCAGTAAACACCTGTTAAACCAACTCCTGCATTCCGTGTCTCCATTAACACACGGATACAACATTAGTCTTCTTCCCAGACCTGCAAACTCGTGCAATGTGTCCCATCTTTCTGCATTGCCTGCATATTTTGTCCTTGGACCAGCAGTCCTTCTGGTCATGGGTTGTTCTGCCGCAGCGATAACATTTTTCAAATCCCCGTGTCATTTCGTGGGTGCCGTATTCCTGTGGCTTTTGCTGTATTTCCGCAGCTCCCCTTGCTGCTGCTTCGTATGTGTCAGGAATGACCCAGATTCTGCCTTGCCTCGCCACCAGAGGGCCCCATGAACTCTCTTAATTGTGTCCTTCTTTATTCATAATTGTACTCACCTGTGCATTGTTATATGCCTACTATTTCAGTGGTGTTCAGTTTATGTTCATTGCTCAGTCTTGAGTTTCACTGCCTTGTGATACCGCTTGCTGGCCTACTAGCCTGTATTCTGTGCTGTTGTTATTTTGTTTATTTCAAGTAAAGTTTACCTTTGTTTTTGCAACCTAACCTCTGCCTCAGTTTGCCTTACTGCAGTTGGGTTCACCGAGTTCCGGTCCTCACAGCAAGACTGAGCTAAAACATGGACCCAGCAGAGAAGGACCAATGACTAAGACAAATTTCTGAGCAGCTACAACTGATCTTGGACGAACTGCAGTGCCTCGCCACGGCATTCTCCTGAAGCCAGAAACAGCTGGAGGCCCTCGTCATTGCTTTCCATCAGAGCCAGAACCAGAGTCAGGTGATCCAAGCTGCTCCAGCACCGTTACCCGCTCCTCCGGTTTCGCCTCCCCCTCTGAAAGAACCCCGATTACCTGCACCCGAGCGCTACGACGGTAACCCAGGAGGATGTCAAGGTTTTCTAACCCAGTGTTCCCTGGCTTTCCAACTGCAAGGTTCATTATTTCCCAGTGACTGTTCCCGAGTGGCCTACATCATTTCGCTACTCACTGGCAAAGCACTTACCTGGGCTACGGCCGTCTGGGAACAGCAAACTCCGGCATGTTCAAACTACCAACTTTTCTCGGAGGAAATGAGAAGGGTCTTTGATCATCCTGTTAGTGGGAGAGAGGCATCTAACAAACTGCTTCGGCTTTGCCAGGGGGCTAGTAGCATTGCGGACTACGCTATTGAGTTTCGCACTCTCGCTGCAGAAAGCTAATGGAATTCGGAGGCGCTCATCGCCACTTTTCGCCACGGTCTCACGGATGAAATCAAGGATGAACTGGCTTCCAGAGATCCGGTGAGTGATTTGGAGTCTCTTTTTGATATCTCCATTTGATACATAGATACATAGAAGATAGGAGCAGGAGTAGGCCATTCGGCCCTTCGTGCCTGCTCCGCCATTTAATGAGATCATGGCTGATCCTTTAATTCAGTATCCCGTCCCCGCCTTCTCTCCGTAACCCTTAACCCCTTTTGCCCGTAGAAATATATCTAATTCCCTCTTAAATATATTTAATGAGCTGGCGTACACTGCCCTCTGTGGCAATGAGTTCCACAGGTTCACCACTCTCTGAGTGAAGAAATTCCCCCTCATCTCTGTCCTAAATGGTTTAGCCCTTATCCTTAAATTATGTCCTCTAGTTCTGTTCTCACCCGCCAAGGGAAACATTCCTTCTGCATCCAGTCTGTCTAGACCTGTCAGAATTTTATACACTTCTATGAGGTCCCCTCTCAATCTTCTAAACTCCAGTGTGTACATCCCTAAACTACATAGTCTCTCCTCATAGGTCATTCCCGCCATTCCTGGTATCAGCCTGGTGAATCGCCGCTGCACCCCCTCCATGGCAAGAACATCCTTCCTCAGATGAGGCGACCAAAACTGTACACAGTACTCGAGGTGTGGTCTCACCAGTGCCCTGTACAGCTGCAGCAAGGTATCCCTGTTCCTGTATTCTAACCCTTTTGCTATGAAGGCCAGCATACCGTTTGCCTTCTTGACCGCCTGTTGCACCTGCATGCTCGCCTTCAGTGACTGGTGTACAAGAACACCCAGGTCTCTCTGTACTTCCCCCTCTCCCAATCTATTGCCATTTAAATAATAATTTGCCCTCCCGTTCCTGCACCCAAGGTGGATAACTTCGCACTTGTCCACATTATAGTGCATCTGCCATTTATCCGCCCAATCGCCCAGTCTGTCCAAATCGCTCTGGAGCTTCCTGGTCTCTTCCTCTGAGCCCACCCCACCTCCTAGTTTAGTGTCGTCTGCAAATTTGGAAATGCTGCATCCGACTCCCTGATCCAGGTCATTAATGTAAATTGTGAACAGCTGGGGGCCCAGGACAGATCCCTGTGGTACCCCACTTGTTACTGCCTGCCATTCAGAAAATGAGCCGTTTATTCCAACTCTCTGTTTTCTATCTGACAGCCAGTTCCCTATCCACGCCAAAACTTTCCCCTTTATCCCATGAGCCTCAATTTTCCATGCTAATCTTTTATGTGGGACCTTATCGAAGGCCTTTTGGAAGTCCAGGTACACCACATCTACTGGCTCTCCCCCATCTATTCTACCAGTTACTCCCTCAAAAAATTCCAATAGATTAGTCAAGCACGATTTACCCTTTGTAAATCCATGTTGACTCTGTCCTATCCTGTCCCCATTTGCTAAGTGCTCCGCTATTTCATCCTTAATGATGGACTCCAGCATTTTGCCCACAACTGATGTAAGGCTTACAGGTCTGTAATTACCTGCTTTTTCCCTACCCCCCTTTTTGAATAGTGGGGTAACGTTAGCTACCCTCCAATCCATCGGCACTGTTCCCGAGTCTAATGAATTCTGAAAAATCATCCTTAGTGCATCCGCTATCTCTAGGGCCACCTCCTTCAGTACCCTAGGATGCATGTTATCAGGCCCTGGGGATTTGTCCACCTTCAATCCCTTTAGCTTCCTTAACACCATATCCTTAGAGATATTGATTTGCGTCAGTTCCTCCTTTGCCAATGTCCCTATTTTTCCCGATATCCCAGGGAGGTTTTTTGTGTCTTCCTTCGTAAAGACTGACCCAAAGTATGCATTTAGTTGATCTGCCATTTCCTTATTTCCCATTATATATTCCCCCGTATCTGACTGCAATGGACCAACTTTGGTTTTCACCAGTCTTTTCCTTTTGATATATTTATAAAAGCTTTTGGAGTTAGTTTTTATATTTTCCGCCAGCTTGTTTTCGTAAGCTATTTTGCCCCTCTTGATCATGCCCTTTGCCCTCCTTTGCTCTATCTTAAACTGTTCCCAATCTTCCGCTCTGGCGCTTTTTTTGGCTATTTTATACGCCCTATCTTTGGATTTTATGCTGTCTCTAATTTCCCCTGTTATCCACGGTTGAGTCACCTTTTTAGATTTGGGTGGATAATCGTCTCCATGAGAGGCGAAGAGAACGCCACTCCTTTTTCACCCCGCTTCCAGAGACCAGAGCCTTTCCTGCTTCGAAGCCATCCGAGAACCTCCGAGCCATCCCGAGCCCATCTTTGACTGATCCAGAGGAGCCCATGCAGTTGGGAGTAACCCGTCTCTCGCAGCCTGAACGTGATCGCCGAATGAGAGAGGGATCTTGCCTCTATTGTGGGGAATCGAGCCACTTTCGCTCTTCTTGTCCAGAGTTGGTGGGAAAAGCCAGGGCTCATCCAGGACGGAGGGACCTGAGATGAGCGTAGCCATCCCTCCCGGCCCCACTGTTTCTAGGGTCCTGCTGGCATCCTCCCTTTTCTGGGGCAATCAACAACATGATCTTAAGGCCCTGCTGGATTCGGGGTCTGATGATAACTTCATGGATCTGGGGTTAGCTAAACAGCTCAAGATTCCCCTGACCCATCCTGATCACCCCCTCACTGTTGTTGCCCTGGATGGAAGACCCCTGGGCTCTGGAACCATTCACCATCATACTGCCCCCCTGTGTTTGGGCGTGGAAGGACAACATTTCGAGACCATCCAATTCTCCCTTATCCACTCTCCCGAGTTTCCATTAGTTCTGGGTTACCCTTGGTTGGCCTGCCATAATCCTCACTTGGATTGGGCCACCGGCCGGCTTACGGAATGGGGCTCCGCCTGCCATACAACCTGTCTTCGCTCCAAGTCTCCTTCCCAGCCCCAGGAGTCCCCATCGCGCTCTGAATTGTCCCGAGTGCCTCCCGAGTATGAGGATCTAAAAGAGGTCTTCAGTAAGGTTCGAGCCACATCACTTCCCCCTCATAGGCCATATGACTGTGCCGTTGACCTCCTGCCTGGGACATGCCCACCTAGGGGTAGGATCTTCTCCCTTTCTGCTCCAGAGACCGCCGCCATGGAGGAGTACATCCGTGATGCCCTCGCCGCTGGCTTCATCCGTCCGTCCACCTCTCCTGCTGGTGCCGGTTTTTTCTTCGTGAGTAAGAAAGATGGAGGTCTCCGCCCCTGCATTGACTACCGTGGCCTTAACTGGATTACTATAAAAAACCGTTATCCTCTTCCGCTCATGTCAACGGTCTTCGAGCTACTACAGGGAGCCACAGTCTTCACAAAATTGGATCTCCGCAACGCCTACAACCTCATCCGCGTCCGCGAAGAGGACGAGTGGAAGACGGCATTCAACACACCTACTGGGCACTATGAGAACCTGGTTATGCCCTTTGGATTGACCAACGCCCCTGCTGTGTTCCAGGCGCTCATCAACGACGTCCTCCGAGACATGCTGAATCGCTTTGTCTTTGTCTACCTGGATGACATTCTCATTTTCTCCAAAACTCTTCACGATCATGTCCAGCATGTAAGGCAAGTCCTGCAACGTCTGCTTAACAACCTCTTGTTTGTCAAGGCTGAGAAGTGTGAGTTTCACGTTTCCACGGTTTCATTTCTGGGCTTCATCATCTCCAGCGGCAACATCCAAATGGATCCTGGCAAGACCCAAGCTGTCCGAGATTGGCCACCACCCACCTCTCTCAAACAGGTGCAACGTTTCTTGGGGTTTGCTCATTTCTATCGGAGATTCATCAGGAACTTTGGCACCATTGCTGCCCCTCTCAACGCCCTCACCAAGACCGCTTCTACCCGGTTCAGTTGGTCCGCTGAGGCTGCGCAGGCTTTCGAGGATCTCAAGCGGTGCTTCACGTCTGCTCCTGTCCTCATGATTCCAGATCCCTCACTCCCCTTCATTGTCGAGGTGGATGCCTCGGATATAGGAGTGGGCGCCGTTTTGTCCCTGTGGTCTAATGACAACAAACTGCACCCTTGCGCCTTTTTTTCTCGCCGACTCACTCCTGCTGAACGAAACTACGATATTGGAAACAGGGAATTACTAGCAGTTAAGTTGGCACTGGAGGAGTGGAGACATTGGTTGGAGGGGTCTAAACACCCATTCATTGTCTGGACAGACCATAAGAATCTGGCCTATATCCAGGAGGCCAAACGACTTAACTCTCGTCAAGCTCACTGGGCACTGTTTTTTAATCGTTTTGACTTTGTCCTGTCATATCGTCCAGGATCCAAGAATCTCAAGCCTGATGCTCTCTCCAGGCAATTTGATCCACCCGAGCGGGAGAGACAACCAGAACCTATTCTTTCTACTTCTCGAATTGTAGCACCGGTTCGCTGGGGGATCGAGATGCTGGTCAGAAAGGCGCAACAGAGGGAGGCAGACCCTGGCAATGGCCCACCCGGTCGCCTTTTAGTTCCCAACACGGCACGCTCACAAGTCCTGCAGTGGGGGCATTCGTCGTGACTCACCGGTCATCCAGGCACATCCAGGACGCTGGAGTTCCTTCGCAGAAGGTTCTGGTGGCCCACCATGGAGAAGGACGTAAAGGTGTTCGTGGCAGCTTGTGCCATTTGTGCACGAAACAAGAACCCTCGATCTCGCCCCCAGGGTTTGCTGCATCCTCTCCCCATTCCCACTCGCCCCTGGTCACACCTCTCTGTGGATTTCATCACAGGCCTTCCACCATCTCAAGGCAACACTGTCATTCTGGTCATCGTAGATCGCTTCTCCAAAGCCTGTCGCTTTCTGCCCTTGCCCAAGCTTCCCTCAGCCCAAGAGACAGCCGAGCTCATGGTCCAGCATGTTTTCAGGTTGTTCGGTTTGCCTCTTGACATCGTCTCTGACCGTGGTCCACAATTCACCTCCCGGTTTTGGAGAGCCTTCTACAAGCTCATTGGAGCTACTGTCAACCTTTCCTCGGGTTTCCACCCTCAGTCTAACGGTCAAACAGAACGGATCAACCAAGACCTGGAGACGACCCTGAGGTGTCTCGTGTCCGCTAACCCTGCGACCTGGAGTCGTCACATCGTCTGGGCTGAGTACGCGCACAACACCTTGCGCTGCTCCCCCACAGGAATGTCGCCATTCGAGTGCCAGTTCGGTTTTCAACCTCCACTGTTCCAGGAGCAGGAGCTCGAGGTGGGGGTTCCTTCCGCAGAGAAGTTTGTCCAGCGTTGTCGGCAGACCTGGAGGAGAGCACGGCTGGTCTTACAACGAGCTTCTCGGCAACGACAGATCCAGGCCATCAAGCGGCGCAGGCCGGCTCCTTCATTCCGTGCTGGTCAGAGGGTCTGGCTTTCTACGCAGGATCTCCCGCTGCAAGTGGAGTCCCGCAAGCTGGCGCCCCGTTACATCGGTCCCTTCACGGTGTTGAGGAAGGTCAACCCGGTGTCCTACCGTCTCCAGCTGCCCCGCTCCATGCGGATTCATCCTACCTTCCATGTCTCCCGGCTTCGGCCAGTGGCCATCAGTTCCCTGGCGCCCGCCACGAGGCCTCCTCCTGCTCCCCGCATCATCGATGGCCAGTCTGCTTACACGGTCCATCGCCTGATGGACTCTCGCCGGGTTCGCGGGGGCCTCCAGTTCCTGGTGGACTGGGAGGGATATGGTCCGGAGGAACGCTCCTGGGTCCCAGACCGGGACATCCTGGATCACGATTTAGTGCGGAACTTTCTTCATCGTCACCATGGACCTTCTGGGGGAACGTCAGGGGCCGTTCCTAGGGGGGGCGGTCCTGTCAGGAATGGCCCAGATTCTGCCTCGCCTCGCCACCAGAGGGCCCCATGAACTCTCTTAATTGTGTCCTTCTTTATTCATAACTGTACTCACCTGTGCATTGTTATATGCCTACTATTTAAGTGGTGTTTGTGGTAAACCACGGTTGTTAGTACTGTTGTTCAATCTTGCATATTGTTGTACTTGTCTGTGCATGCCTCAGCTGACTCCGCCCCTGGCTCCACCCTCATGGCTGGGTATAAAGGTGGCTGCTGGGCAGCCCCTGGCCCTTTTGGATACCAGGCAACCACAAGAGGCATGCTCTGTTCTTTGGTAATAAAAGCCTGTTTGTTACTCTCTCAACTTCCAGTCTTTTGTAGTAATTGATAGTGCATCAATTTTATTACCAAAGTTAAATGTTGGCTCCGAATGCTGATCAACCGATGGTGCAAAACGCTGAGCAGCAGGCGCTGCTGCGAGCCCTCAGACCAACATGCCTGGACCTAGACCCCCAAGAAGCGGGTTCATCGACTAAATTCGCACAATGGCTGCGTTGCTTTGAGGCGTATCTGGAAGCCTCGACCATGACTCTCGATGAAAATAAACTGAAAATCCTGGCCTCGAAGGTGAGCCACCAAGTCTATACTTTAATCCAAGATGCGACGACCTACGCGGTGGCTATCGACCTACTGAAAGGGCAGTATGCACGCCCGGTTAACACGGTCTATGCCAGGCACCTTTTAAGATCTCGCAGACAGCAGCCCGGGGAATCGGTGGAGGCCTTCCTACGGGCACTGCGGGTACTCGGACGTGGCTGCGACTGCAAGGAAGTATCGGGCGCGGCACATGCAGAGGGACTAATACGAGACGCTTTCGTTGCGGGTCTAAGGTCCGACTACTCCCGGCAGAGGCTGCTGGAGAAGGGTGAAATAGACCTGACAAAGGCAGTGTCCCTCATGCTCTCGCTCGACGCGGCCCACAGAAATATGGACGCTTTCTCCCCATTCGCCCCGCGCCGTGGACGCCGCAATCTTGGGCCATGGGACCGCCACCTCCGACTGCTGCAGCGATGTCCAAGGCACAAAAATGCTATTTTTGTGGCCAAGCTAAACACCCTAGAGCACGCTGCCCCGCCAAGAATGCTACCTGCTCCAGCTGCGGGAAGAAAGGTCACTACGTTAGCGCCTGCAAAGGGAAGACCGTTAATGCCAGCAGCGCCGCGTGTGAACCGTGGGCACAGCCATCTTGTCCGCCATCTTGGGCTCCCCCAGCCGCATGGGGATCGGGACCGTGGGCGCCGCCATTTTGTCCGCCATCTTGGATGCCTCCGACTTCGGTTACGGGGGACCCGGACTCCACCACCGCCTCATCAGATGACCGCATCGACGCGCTTGAACATACACTGGCTTCCGTGATGCTGGATCAATCTCCCGCATCAACTGTCCAGGTCCATGATGGACATTATGGTAAATGGCCGCGCCACTACCTGCCTTTTTGACAGCGGGAGCACGGAGAGTTTTATACACCCCGACACGGTGCGCAGTTACTCTCTCCCGGTCCTGCCGACGCGTCATCGCATCTCTATGGCTTCCAAAGCCCAGTCAGCGGATGTCGGTGGCTACTGTATGGTGACTCTTTCAGTGCGGGGTACTGAATACAAAAATTTTAAACTTCTGGTCCTGCCCGATCTCTGCGCTGCCGTCCTACTGGGGTTGGATTTTCAGTGCCACCTTAAGAGTGTCACATTAGCGTATGACGGACCCCTCCCCCCTCTCACGGTCTGCAGCCAGCAGTTTTTAAATCGCCCGCCGCGTGCCATTTGCAGCCTCTCCACCCTTAAAGTCTCCCACCCCTCCTTGTTCGCTAACCTCACCCGCGACTGTAAGCCCATCGCTACCAAAAGTAGGCGTTACAGTGTCGGGGATAGGGGTTTCATTAAATCCGAGGTAGCGAGACTCCTGAAGGAAGGGATTATCGAGAGCAGCAATAGCCCATGGGGAGCACAAGTGGTGGTGGTGAAGACTGGCGGAAAACAGCGCCTAGTTATTGACTACAGCCAGACGATCAATCGCTACACCCAGTTGGATGCATACCCACTCCCCCGCATATCTGACATGGTCAATCAGATAGCACAATACCGGGTGTTCTCGACGATTGATCTGAAGTCGGCATACCACCAGCTCCCCATCAGGGCTGAGGACCGCCAGTACACAGCTTTTGAAGCTGACGGTCGGCTCTATCACTTTCTCAGAGTTCCCTTCGGCGTCACCAACGGAGTTTCTGTCTTCCAACGGGAGATGGACCGGATGGTTGACCAGAACGCGCTCCAGGCCACTTTCCCATATCTAGACAACGTTACCATCTGCGGCCACGACCAGCAGGACCACGACGTTAATCTAGAGAAATTCCTCCGTACGGCCCAGCGGCTGAATCTCACATACAACAAATACAAATGTATGTTTCGTACTAAGCGCCTTGCTATTCTTGGCTGCGTAGTGGAGAACGGAGTCATCGGCCCAGACCCCGATAGAATGCGCCCTCTTATGGAGCTCCCCCTTCCCCACTGCCAGAAAGCACTGAAGAGATGCCTGGGGTTTTTCTCTTACTATGCTCAGTGGGTGCCCAACTATACGGATAAAGCCCGACCCCTCATCAAGTCCGCCTCCTTCCCCCTGACAGCAGAGGCCTGTGCAGCCTTCACTCTCATAAAAAGCGATATTGCGAAGGCCACAATGCACGCTGTGGATGAGTCCCTCCCTTTTCAAGTGGAGAGCGATGCATCCGACTTTGCCCTGGCTGCAACCCTTAACCAGGTGGGGAGACCCGTGGCCTTTTTCTCAAGGACCCTCCAGAGCCCCGAGATTCGACACTCCTCTGTCGAAAAGGAGGCCCAGGCCATTGTGGAAGCCGTGCGGCATTGGCGGCATTACCTGGCCGGAAAACGATTTACCCTGCTCACTGACCAGCGTTCAGTGGCTTTTATGTTTCATAATAAGCAGCGGGGCAAAATCAAGAATGACAAGATATTAAGGTGGAGAATCGAACTCTCCACCTACAATTACGATATCTTGTACCGGCCCGGGAAACTCAATGAGCCCCCAGATGCCCTATCACGTGATACGTGCACCAACGCGCAGGTTGATAGACTACAGACCCTCCACAATGACCTCTGCCACCCGGGGGTCACCAGGTTCTTCCATTTTATCAAATCCCGTAACCTGCCCTACTCCATCGAGGAGGTCAGGACCATAACCAGGAACTGCCAGATCTGTGCCGAGTGCAAGCCGCATTTTTATAGGCCAGACAGAGCGAGCCTGATCAAAGCCACGCGCCCCTTCGAGCGGCTGAGCATCGATTTTAAAGGGCCCCTCCCCTCCTCTGACCGCAATGTGTACTTCCTCAATATAATTGATGAGTACTCCTGTTTCCCGTTTGCCATCCCTTGCTCGGACATGACTAGTACCACGGTCATTAAATGTCTGAATGACCTCTTCGCATTGTTTGGTTTCCCTAGCTATATCCATAGCGACAGGGGCTCATCTTTTATGAGCGACGAACTTCGGCAGTACCTGCTCGTGAGAGGCATTGCTACAAGCAGGACCACCAGCTACAACCCCCGGGGGAACGGCCAGGTGGAAAGGGATAATGCGACAGTCTGGAAGGCAGTCCTTTTAAACTTAAAATCTAAGGGCCTTCCGACCTCCAGCTGGCAGGAGGTCCTCCCTGCGGCACTCCATTCCATTCGGTCGCTGCTCTGTACACCCACCAATGCCACTCCTCACGAGAGAATGTTCTCCTTCTCCAGGAAGTCCACATCGGGGATTTCGTTACCAACATGGCTGACTTCTCCAGGACCCGTCCTACTGCGGAAGCACGTGAGGACCCATAAGGCGGACCCCCTGGTCGAGAGGGTGAGCCTCCTCCACGCCAACCCGCAGTATGCTTACGTGGTGTACCCAGACGGGCGGGAGGACACAGTCTCCATTCGAGACCTCACGCCTGCGGGTGCTCCTGAAACACCCTCTTCGCCACCCACTGCTACTCATGCCTACCCCCAGGACACAGTCCCCGCATGAGACCTCGCACCTTCGGGTGCCTCTGAGAGACCACCATCGCTACCTCCCATTACCCACGCTCTGACCCCTGTAGACGGCATGCAGCAGCCCCAGGGCCCGCCACCGGCTACACCTCCTCTGAACGAGACACCGGGTTCAACGTTGGATGCTGCACCATCACCGCCGCTGCTGTGACGCTCAGGGCGGCTTACAAGGCCTCCTGATAGACTTCAGTACACGAATTTTTAGTGCACTTCACCCCGCCGGACTCAATTCTAAACAAGGGGTGAATGTGGTAAACCACGGTTGTTAGTACTGTTGTTCACTCTTGCATATTGTTGTACTTGTCTGTGCATGCCTCAGCTGACTCCGCCCCTGGCTCCACCCTCATGGCTGGGTATAAAGGTGGCTGCTCGGCAGCCCCCGGCCCTTTTGGATACCAGGCAACCACAAGAGGCATGCTCTGTTCTTTGGTAATAAAAGCCTGTTTGTTACTCTCTCAACTTCCAGTCTTTTGTAGTAATTGATAGTGCATCAGTGTTCAGTTTATGTTCATTGCTCAGTCTTGAGTTTCACTGCCTTGTGATACCTCTTGCTGGCCTGCTAGCCTGTATTCTGTGCTGTTGTTATTTTGTTTATTTCAAGTAAAGTTTACCTTTGTTTTTGCAACCTAACCTCTGCCTCAGTTTGCCTTACTGCAGTTGGGTTCACTGAGTCCCGGTCCTCACAGTACGATACTGCCACGCTGAAAGCCTTATCTAGCATCAGCTCTTTCTCTGAGAGTAACCTCTTCTGGGTTCCTTCACTGAGGAGTCCACAGACAAATTTGTCCCGTAGAGTATCTGTCAGTCCTGCTCCAAACTGGCAGTGCTTTGATAGCTTGCGTAGTTCTGTAAGGTAATCAGCATTGCTCTCATCTTTATGCTGATTTCTCCTGTGGAATTTAAATCTTTCTGCTATCAGCAGCGGTGTAGGATTTAGGTGTTCCTGTAGGATATCAACACTTTCGTTAAAACTCTTCACCATCAGTTTGGCTGGAGTAATCAGGTTCCGCAATAGGCCGTACGTTCTTGCGCCCATTAAGTTTAGTAGTACCGATGCCTTTTTCTCATCGGCTACTTCGTTTGCCTCGCAATATACTGTGACTCTTTCCACATACGTGGTCCAGTCTTCTATTGCATTATCGAAGGCAGTGATATTGCCAGTCTTTGGCATCTTGGAAATCTAAGATGGCGCCTCCCGTGCTTTGCCTTCTTCCCCGATTTAACAAAATGGCGCCTCCCGCGCTTTCCGTCTTCTCCGCCGCTGCTAGCGCTGTTGCTGGCATGTTATGCCTTGATGGTGACGCCCTATGGTCTTCGTGCACTTCCCCCCCGCGCTGCTGCTAACGCCGCTCTCCGCGGTTCCCGTGGCAAACTGCAGCTCCTCGCGGCTTTCTGCACTTCTAATTTCTTTTATCTTCCCCGTCGTCGGAGCAACCCACGGGACACTTTCCTCCCTCTTCTCGGGTCTGTACGCTGCCCGGCTTCGTAGTACCAGCCACGCCCTGTGTGCTCCACCCTCTCTCCTCTTCCCGACAACGCTGCTCGGCCCCATTGAAAAGCCACCCGATCGAGCTCTAGCCCGCCGCAGCCCAGGAAGGATCAGTGTACTACCTGCCACCAGCCCGATTAGCTGTAACACCATTGACAGGATAACCAAGCCTGTCAGAGGCGGTTGCCCACGGTCGATGCCCGTTTCTTCTCTTTGTTTTTTTTCTCTTTCTTCCTTCTGGCCTCGACCTCTGGCAACTTCGCTTCAGGGATGGATCCCCATGAGGTGGTGCAGACTGTAGGTAAGTTCGGATCTGCTCCTCGCCAGTATTATGTCCATGTGTAATTGAGACACGGACTGCAGGAGTTGGTTATAACAGGTCTTTACTGAGTGGAGACAAATGGGAACTAACTATGCAAAGTTACTACAAAGGCTTATATACAGGGGTGGTCACTACTGGTATTGCAGTATACAGGCTGCAGAATATAGTTCCTTCTTCAAAGTACATACACTACACTGGCTGCATGTCCTTTTAAGTTCTTTTGGAGGAGAGTGGACAAAGGAGCAGCCCTGTTCACTCAGCCCGAGCTAGGCATCGAATGAAGGTGTGGTTATACAGAATGTTAGGGATCACCTCGCCACTGGACGAATCCAGGAGGAGATCCCGCAGCGACCTTTGGGAGAAACCGGACAGGGTCCGGAGGAACCTGCCTATTCATCCTACGTGGAAGAGATGGCCCCAGCAACCCAGCACTATCCTGACCGAATTTCACTTGCGGGAGACCTCGCTATTGAGGAGTCATGGTGGGGAAGTGCGGGCGCCTTGTCAGATAGGGACGCGTTCCCCGGGAGTGGGTGGTGGTGGCCCGGGAAAGATTGTAAAGGGGAGGGGTAGACCCAAGAGTCACGTGGGTGCGTTCGGGGAAGGGAGGAACTCACCCAGGGCCCATGGGTAAAGTTGGAGTGTAAGTGTGGCTGGGAAGGGTGAGTGGGTGGCCGGATCTGGGATCCAAGTTTGAGTGTGGGGCCAGTGAGAGCCGCCACACAGGCACCCATCATTTTCTGCAGCCAGTCGAGGGAAGACGGGAGGGAGAGGGACTGGGAGTCACAATCCTATACTCCCCGGTCTCGGTCTGTGAAACATGAGGGGTACCCCGCCTCCACAAAGGGACAAGGGAACGGCTCGGGGCTGGTGGATCAGACTGTTCTGTAAAATCCATTCTGTATGTTTTAAAAGTTTAAGACCATTAAAGGGGGGGTGGAAGGAACATTTACTGCCCGGGTGGGAGGAGCAATACCCACTCGAATTTCGCGACCCATCATTGGCACGTGATGGTTGGGGTTTATTTCAGCGTTTTGTTTCAAATGTTTAATGAAGATTTTTGTATTTTGTTTTACAGTTGCAAGTGGTGCAGAGGCGTAGGACCCTCTCCGTGCTTGGGATCATTTTGATTACATTGTATAACCAAGATTGCAACATTTTGTAATATGTTATAATGTACCAAGTGGTGCAGGGGTATGACACCCCTTATTGTAACATTTTGTAATTGATGTATCTGTAGATGCCTACCGTACCATGGTTTTTCTCGGATTTGAGGGGAATAGACGGGTCGGGGAATAAGTGATAGGTAGCTACAGGTAAATACAGGGGATGATTGTTTGTGGGGGGTCAGAAAATTTTGCTCACTTCTTCAAGAGAATACTACAAGCAAGTTGTAAGTATCCAAGGGAGGAATGTAGGGGTCACAAAATCCCCTCAGCCCCCGAAGATTGGGAAATATTAATCCACATCGTGGACGAAGACTTGTGTGATTTAAATTGTCTCTGGGTTGGACAATGTTTTAAAACATACCCAGAACCGCAAAAGGCTGCGTTAAAAAGCTCATAAGCTAGGCAGCACTTGGACACTGGAATCAAAGAACTTTGTGAAAATCGCACACTTTAAGATTGTACATTTTATTAAAAGATGTAGTCTTGAGTTTTGGACTGTTTAAATTGCCCAGGGCATAAAAACGGCTGAAAGACCTCATGGAAACAGAATTTTAAAAGGCAGCAGAAAAGGACAGACAGGCTGTTAGCATATGAAAAGCTCAGCGCTGCCCTGTAGTAAGTTTGAATGGAGCCCGAGCTGTCAGTCACCCTGTGGTATTGGGCGGGTCCGGTAACCTACAAGCTGCTTGTCTACACTGGGGAGTAGCTCGTTTGAATCAGCCAATCATCGGACAGCAAGCACAATGGGTTGTTCACACATCCATTCACTGAAATTGACTCTACTACGTGATGTCTCCATGTATGAATGGAGGAACTTAAAAGCCCTTCTCTTGTGTATTCGGACTTTTCGGCGCGAAATTGCGCACGGACCTTTTCGGCGTGAAAACAGCAGGGACTCCCAGGGTATAAAGATTAAGCCCAGGAAGTACTCTGCCCCTTTTTTGTCTCTTTTACTCTTTGGACTGCAGGTGAGCAAGGCTTCTGACCCACTAGCAAGACAATCTAGTGAGAAGTAAAGGGGTGGTAATTTAAGGGAAATGTTGCTAAGATTGTGTGGTTAACATTGTAGCCATTTATCCCTCGTTTTTGCCGTCTGCCTTCCCCGTTAAGCAATTTTACCATGGTTACTTTGATCGTGTGGTGTAGTTTCTTTAGTTTCAATTAAATTTGACTTTCTTGCATCCAGACCATTTGTCCATTTTTAATATATCATTAATTATAAGTTCCTCCAGTCAGAACTGGAGGGGGGGGGGTTTAGCGATTTGAAACCGCTGATTGGAATTGGCCACAGTGCAGTGGCAAAGGCAGCCTGACCAGGTAAATTACCGTAAACCAGGTAAAGGATGCCCACCTACACCACTGACATTAGACTGATTGGCCTGTAGTTACCAGGTTTATCCCTCTTCCCCTTTTTTTAAACAGGATGTAACATTTGCAATCCTCCAGTCCTCTGGCACCACTCCCATATATCTGAGGGAGATTGAAAGATTGTGGTCAGAGCTTCTGCTATCTCCACCCTAGCTTCCCTCTGCAATCTAGGATGCATCCACCTGGACTGGGTGACTTGTTAACTTTGAGTGATGACAACCTATTTAGCACCTCCTTTCTATCCATTTTTATCCAATTTCTCTACTCCCCCATCCTCTACTGCGACATTAACTTCATCCTCTTCTTTTGTGAAGGCAGATGCTAAGTGCTCATTCAGTACCTCAGCCACGCCCTCTGCCTCCGTATGATGAGCTCCTATTTGGTCACTAATCGGCCCCACCATTCCTTTAACTACCTTTTACTTTTCATATGTTTATAAAAGGTTTTTGGGTTCCCTTTTACATTACCCACTAATCTTTTCTTGTATTCTCTCCCTTGTGCCAGCTGTGGCTCAGTGGGTAGCACACTTGCTCTCTTGAGTCAGAAGGTTGTGAGTTCTAGTCCCACTCCAGGGAATTGAGCCCATCAAAGCTAGGCTGACAGTGCAGTGCTGAGGGAGTGCTGCACTGTTTCTGATGAGACTTTAAACTGAGGCCCCGTCTGCTCTCTCAGGTGGATGTAAAAGATCCCACGGCACTCTTTTGAAGAAGAGTAGGGGAGTTATCCCCGGTGTCCTGGCCAATATTTATTCCTCAACCAACATAACAAAAACAGATTACCTGGTTATTATCACAATGCTGTTTGTGGGAGCTTGCTGAGCACAAATTGGCTGCCGTGTTTCCCACATTACAACAATGACTCCACTTCAAAAGTACTTCATTGGCTGTAAAGAGCTTTGAGATGTCTGGTGGTCATGAAAGGCGCTATATCAATGCAAGTCTTTCTTTCATATATCCTTTTTCAATTTCCCCCCACTCTCTGTATTCTCCTGGTTTTTGACTGCATTCTGTACCTGACATTTGTCGTAAACCTCCTTTTTCTGTTTTATTTTAACCTCGATATCCTTTGTCATCCAGGGAGCTTGAGCTTTGGACGCCCCATCTTTCCTCCTTATGGGAATATGCTTGGTTTGTACCTGGTGTCAAATTTTGTTTTATAACACTCCCGTGAAGCATGTTGGGACATTTTACTACCTTAAATACGTTATATAAATACAAGTTGTTGTTATTGTCTGAGACTAACAAATTCCACAGAGGAAAAATAACAGTATTTTTACTCCCAAATATAAAATATTTTGTTCCACGAGATTTATCTGCTTTTATTGATGAATTTAAAAAGTCTCTACTAAAACCTGAGTCAGTGTGTTGTGAGACAAAGAGACTTGTGTCCAATGCGGGGAATAAAGGCCCACAGCTTCCCCTGGCCCCGAGCCCTGAACAAGGGACTGGAGAAACTCGCTGCCCCGCGGATCAGACAATCAGCCAGCACTAGTCCCGCCCCTCGGGCTCCCCGATTGGTTGGAGGGCCCGCCACTGGCTCGCTCCTCCAGCCCTGCCCACTGGGTGCCGCTAGTCCCGCCCCTCGGGCTCCCCGATTGGTTGGAGGGCCCGCCACTGGCTCGCTCCTCCAGCCCCGCCCACTGGGTGCCGCTAGTCCCGCCCCTCGGGCTCCCCGATTGGTTGGAGGGCCCGCCACTGGCTCGCTCCTCCAGCCCCGCCCACTGGGTGCCGCTAGTCCCGCCCCTCGGGCTCCCCGATTGGTTGGAGGGCCCGCCACTGGCTCGCTCCTCCAGCCCCGCCCACTGGGTGCCGCTAGTCCCGCCCCTCGGGCTCCCCGATTATTTGGAGGACCCGCCGCCGGCTCATTCCTCCAGCCCTGCCCCGCTAACTCCCTATTGGTCGGAAGCTCCCGTCAATCACCCGGGCAGTGTGAGCTGAGCATGCGCGGACCTTGGCAGCTGCCGCTGACACATCAGGTGAGAGAGCTCAGGGAGCGGGTTAATGAACCCCAGGGGAGGCTGCGAGATTCTCAGCAGCTCAGCTCTGCTCGGTGCTGTGTGAATGGGCTGCTCCACACCCCGGCTGCTCACGGGGAATGTCAGTGCGGAGGGCCCAGTGTAGAAGGCCCAGGGTGGAAGGACCAGAGGAGAGTGTCCTAGGCGGCAGGCCCAGCACGGAGGACCCTAGGTGGGGGGCCCAGCACGGAGGACCCTAGGTGGGAGGCCCAGCATGGAGGACCCCAGGCAGGAGGCCCAGTACGGAGGACCCAGAGGAGAGTGTCCCAGGCGGGGGGCCCAGGGCGGAGGACCCCAGGTGGGAGGCCCAGCACGGAGGACCCCAGGCGGGGGGCCCAGCACAGAGGACCCCAGGCGGGGGGCCCAGGGCGGAGGACCCCAGGCGGGGGCCCAGGGCTGAGCGGCTGGTCGACAGAAGCGGAGTCGGGAGATGCTGTGGGTGAGCATGCTGCACGGTTTCTAAAGTTGAAGAACGGTCTCCGGCCCGAATGAGTTCCAGCGGCCCCGCCTGTGCTTCGTCTGGTGGCAGCTGTGAGGCTTTGTTTCGGTGATGGGATCGGGTTTGTGCGCTGCCATTTTGGTGGAGGAAAGACAGACTGTTCCTATCTATAGTCTGGTGCTTGAACAGCCATAAGATGGGAAAAGAGAACGGGATACAAGTGAAAGGAAAAAAGGAAAATAAAAGACAAAACAAGGTATATCGGCAAGGAATAACCAATGTCTTGATGGCTGGGTCCTGTGAGTGATTACAGCAAGAAGAAGGAAATTTGAGTACTCGTTTTCCTCTTTTACGGGATTTGAGAAAGTGGTCGGCTTCTTTTCTGTGGAAAGGTTGAAGACTGTGGATAAGGATTATGACATTATATGGTTGGATAACATCAAGTGAAGGCGAGGAGTTATTAGAGTGCCAATAGGACTGGCGTTGAACTGGTATTACTTGTTTTTTGAAGAAGCTTCGGGTTCTGGTTAAAAATAGTTTACTTGAAGTCTTAAGTGATTTTTTGATATGGTTGTAGGACTTTGTATATTGTGGTGTTATTTAGTGTTAAAGCCTTCCTTAATCGAATGAATGAATGCTCTAGTGAACGCACGCATGCGGATACAAATATATGCACACATGCATACACAATGGAACTTACGTTCGAACGAATGAAGGGCCCGCTCCCCAGGACGGGAGTCACTCGGTGAGTGTGAGGCCTGCCGGACGGATGAACGAACACACGCATGCACACAGGTAGACAAATGATACGCACGCATACACAATGGAACTTACATTCGACTGAATGAAGGGCCCGCTTCCCAGGACGGGAGTCACTCGGTGAGTGTGAGGCCTGCCGGATGGATAAACGAACGCACGCATGCACACAGGTAGACAAATGATACGCACACATACACAATGGAACTTACGTTCGATCGAATGAAGGGCCCTCACTCCCCAGGATGAAGGCCCGCTTGGTGAGCGTGAAGCCTGCCGGACGGATGAACAAACGCACGCATGCACGCAGATAGAAATGGCACACATGTACACAGTCATGCACAATGGAACTTACGCTTGAGCAAACGAACGGACGAATGGAGGAATGAATGATTGAACGATGCCAGTTGGACTGGTGTGTACGGATTCTTGGTTTATTAAATAGTTGCAGTTTGTACTGTAAACATTATTGATTTACCTGTAAAATTTATTGTTGTATTTATATTGTTGACCATAATTGGTCAATGAATGTAATGGATTGACTGTGTAGCTGATGAGTTGTATAAGTACTGTTGTACTTGAATGTTAAAATTTTAAAAAGGACAACAGGTTATACCAAGCAAAAATGACGAGTTACTAGATTGCCAGTAGGACTGGTATGTATTGTTTTTAACTACGGGTACCTGTATTGTTGACATTGTTTTTGTCTGGAAAAATTTATTATTGTATTCGTACTGTTAATCTTAAAGCTGTTTTTTTAAGGCTTAGCCTTATTGTGGTTAATGAATGTAATGGATTTATTATGTAATTGATGAGTTGTAACAAGTACTACCAGATTTAAATAAAAGAGAAAAAATGAACCTTGGGATCCCTGATAGCCAGCCAGGAATCTTGTGCTGCTGCTGTGCCAGAAGAGAGGAGAGGAGAGGAGAGGACAGGACAGGACAGGACAGGTGAGGTCTCTCTCTCTGTGTCCAGGAGGAGAGACCATATCTGTTGCTGCTGCAGCTACTATTGGGGTGCCAGAGGAGAGGAGAGACCAGGAGACCAGATCAGAGCTAACAACAAAGGGAAGCCATTCCATCACTGTTTCCCCAACTGGTCTCCATTACAGGAGAGGGAGAGAGGTGAGAAAAACGAACATCCTACATCTGTTCAGAAGGAGGGAGAGCCGTTGGAAAACTTCTACAGGTGGGTGTTTCATGGTGCACTCTCATAAAGACTTTGGCCGAGAAATTCAGTGGTGTTAGCACCCACTTAGCGCCTAAAGAGGTCTTTAGCGCCGGCGCTGTTGGTAGCCTGGAATTCAGTGTAGCGCAAATGGTGGCATTAACCGGTAGCGCTGCGCCGGCACCGATGACGTCATCGGTGTGCGCAGCGCCCCGGTTTCAACGCGATGCCGGCCCAACGCCCAAATTCACTTGCCGCCGCCTCACCCGTAGCGGGCGCAAGGAGTGTTTGTAAAACGGGGCCTTGCAGCTCTGAGAGGCCGGGGCATAAAGGTGGAGGTGCGGCCGTCCGCTTTACCGGCGGCCGCTTGGCCGCTCCTTCCTCCCCGGACTCCCACACCACCCCCCCGCGGCATTGGTGTCTGACCCCCGCGAGCCCGGCACTTCTCCGTGGTGCCGGGCTCATTTGCCGGGGGAATCCAGCGGTGATCTCACGGCTGCAGGCAGCTCCTCCTTAAGAGAAGGAGGAGGCCTGCAGTACCCCAGCCTGCCGCACCGCATCGGGTGGCGCAGCGGCAGCTGGACGCCTGAAACTGACTTTCAGCGCCCCAAGTGAGGCGGCCAAACCCTGCAATAGTGCCCGCCTCCCTCTTGGGGTGCTGCAACTGAATTTCAGGCGGGCGCTACGGGAATCCGGGCGAGCGCTAAATTTCGGGCGCTAAACACCTGGTGCGGCGATAGTGAAATTCTAGGCCTTTGTATTTAAGTGGGGAGGAGGAAAGAAGAAGGAGAAGAAAACATCTAGGGGTGTGTGTGAGTGTGTGGCTCTTGTAAAAACTAGGCCACACACACCACCAGCAAACACCCCTCCCTATTGCTTGACCTGGGACAGCTGGAGCTGCCCAGGTGAAGTCATCATTTAATTATCACATCGTTAAGACCTGGTGGTGGACTGAGCCTGGGCATCTCCAGCTTTATTTTCCCAGGTGAAGACATCTACTCCCCCCACAAGAAGACCATCAAAAGAGACTTATTTTTCACAGAGTGCACCCCTGCGAGCACCCACCCACCATCTTGAGTGGAGACCCAGCCCCTGCGGCCTCCCTCCTTCCCACCCCCCTTTCTCTCTCTCTTTGTCTCTCTCTAAAGAGGCACCTCATATCCATTAATTGTCCATTGAGCACAAGATTCCTGGCTGGCTATCAGGGATCCCGGGGTTCATTTTTTCTCTTTTATTTAAATCTGGTAGTACTTGTTACAACTCATCAATTACATGATAAATCCATTACATTCATTAACCACAATAAGGCTAAGCCTTAAAAAAAAACAGCTTTAAGATTAACAGTACAAATACAATAATACATTTTTCTAGACAAAAACAATGTCAACAATACAGGTACCCATAGTAAAAAACAATACATACCAGTCCTACTGGCAATCTAGTAACTCGTTATTTTTGCTTGGTATAACCTGTTGTCCTTTTTAAAATTTTAACATTCAAGTACAACAGTACTTATACAACTCATCAGTTACATAGTAAATCCATTACATTCATTGACCAATTATGGTCAACAATATAAACACAACAATAAATTTTACAGGTAAATCAATAATATTTACAGTACAAACTACAACTATTTAATAAACCAAGAATCCATACACACCAGTCCAACTGGCATCGTTCAATCATTCATTCCTCCATTCGTCTGTTCGTTCGCTCAAGTGTAAGTTCCATTGTGCATGACTGTGTACATGTGTGCCATTTCTATCTGCATGCTTGCGTGCGTTCATTCATCCATCCGGCAGGCTTCACGCTCACCAAGTGGGCCTTCATCCTGGGGAGTGAGGGTCCTTCATTCGGTCGAACGTAAGTTCCATTGTGTATGCGTGCGTGTGTGCATATATTTGTATCCGCATGCGTGCGTTCACTAGAGCGTTCGTTCGTTCGATTAAGGAAGGCTTTAACACTAAATAACACCACAATATACAAAGTCCTACAACCATATCCAAAAATCACTTAAGACTTCAAGTAAACTACTTTTAACCAGAACCCGAAACTTCTTCAAAAAACAAGTAATACCAGTTCAACGCCAGTCCTATTGGCACTCTAATAACTCCTAGTCTTCACTTGATGTTATCCAACCATATAATGTCATAATCCTTATCCACAGTCTTCAACCTTTCCACAGAAAAGAAGCCGACCACTTTCTCAACTCCCGTAAAAGAGGAAAACGAGTACTCAAATTTCCTTCTTCTTGCTGTTGTCACTCACAGGACCCAGCCATCAAGACATTGGTTATTCCTTGCCGATACACCTTGTTTTGTCTTTTATTTTCCTTTTTCACTTGTATCCCGTTCTCTTTTCCCATCTTATGGCTGTTCAAGCACCAGACTATAGATAGGACCAGTCTGTCTTTCCTCCACCAAAATGGCAGCGCACAAACCCGATCCCATCACCGAAACAAAGCCTCACAGCTGCCTCCAGACGAAGCACAGGCGGGGCCGCTGGAACTCATTCGGGCCGGAGACCGTTCTTCAACTTTACAAACCGTGCAGCATGCTCACCCACAGCATCTCCCGACTCCGCTTCTGTTGACCAGCCACTCCGCCCTGGGCCCCCCGCCTGGGGTCCTCCATGCTGGGCCCCCCGCCTGGGGTCCTCCATGCTGGGCCTCCTGCCTGGGGTCCTCCGTGCTGGGCCCCCCGCCTGGGGTCCTCCGTGCTGGGCCCCCCGCCTGGGGTCCTCCGTGCTGGGCCCCCCGCCTAGGACACTCTCCTCTGGGTCTTCCACCCTGGGTCTTCTGTACTGGGCCCTCCGCACTGACATTCCCCGTGAGCAGCCGGGGTGTGGAGCAGCCCGTTCACACAGCACCGAGCAGAGCTGAGCTGCTGAGAATCTCGCAGCCTCCCCTGGGGTTCATTAACCCGCTGCCTGAGCTCTCTCACCTGATGTGTCAGTGGCAGCTGCCAAGGTCCGCGCATGCTCAGCTCGCACTGCCCGGGTGATTGACGGGAGCTTCCAAACAATAGGGAGTGAGTGGGGCGGGGCTGGAGGAGCGAGCCGGCGGCGGGTCCTCCAACCAATCGAGGAGCCCGAGGGGCAGCACTAGCGCCGGCTGATTGTCTGATCCGCAGGGCAGCAAGTTTCTCCAGTCCCTTGTTCAGGGCCCGGGGCCCAGGGAGGCTGTGGGCCTTTATTCCCCGCATTGGACACAAGGCTCTTTGTCTCACAACACACTGACTCAGGTTTTAATAGAGACTTTTTAAATTCATCAATAAAAGCAAATAAATCTCGTGGAACAAAATATTTAATATTTGGGAGTAAAAATACTGTTATTTTTCCTCTGTGGAATGTGTTAGTTTCAGACAATAACAACAACTTGTATTTATAGAACGTATTTAATGTAGTAAAATGTCCCAACGTGCTTCACGGGAGCGTTATAAAACAAAATTTGACACCAGGTACAAACCAAGCATATTCCCATAAGGAGGAAAGATGGGGCGTCCAAAGCTCAAGCTCCCTGGATGACAAAGGATGTAGACGTTAGAATAAAACAGAAAAAGGAGGTACAGAATACAGTCAAAAACCAGGAGAATACAGAGAGTGGGGGGAAATTGAAAAAGGATATATGAAAGAAAGACTTGCATTGATATAGCGCCTTTCATGACCACCAGACATCTCAAAGCTCTTTACAGCCAATGAAGTACTTTTGAAGTGGAGTCATTGTTGTAATGTGGGAAACACAGCAGCCAATTTGTGCTCAGCAAGCTCCCACAAACAGCATTGTGATAATAACCAGGTAATCTGTTTTTGTTATGTTGGTTGAGGGATAAATACTGGCCAGGACATCGGGGATAACTCCCCTACTCTTCTTCAAAAGAGTGCCATGGGATCTTTTACATCCACCTGAGAGAGCAGACGGGGCCTCAGTTTAAAGTCTCATCAGAAACAGTGGAGTACTCCCTCAGCACTGCACTGGAGTGTTAACCTTGCTTTATGTGCTCAAGTCCCTGGAGTGGGACTAAAACCCACTACCTTCTGACGCAGAGAGCAAGTGTGCTACCCACTGAGCCACAGCTGGCACAAGGGAGAGAGTACAAGAAATGATTAGTGGGTAATGTAAAAGGGAACCCAAAAATCTTTTATAAACATATGAAAAGTAAAAGGATAGTTAAAGGAATGGTGGGGCCGATTAGGGACCAAATAAGAGCTCATCATACGGAGGCAGAGGGCGTGGCTGAGGTACTGAATGAGTACTTAGCATCTGTCTTCACAAAAGAAGAGGATGAAGTTAATGTCGCATTAGAGGCGAGGGGAGTAGAGAAATTGGATAAAACTGGATAGAAAGGAGGTGCTAAATAGGTTGTCATCACTCAAAGTTAGCAAGTCATCCAGTCCAGGTGGATGCATCCTAGATTCCAGAGGGAAGCTAGGGTGGAGATAGCAGAAGCTCCGACCACAATCTTTCAATCTCCCTCAGATATATGGGAGTGGTGCCAGAGGACTGGAGGATTGCAAATGTTACACCCTGTTTAAAAAAGGGGGAAGAGGGATAAACCTGGTAACTACAGGCCAATCAGTCTAATGTCAGTGGTGTAGGTGAGCATCCCTTACCTGGTTTACGGTAATTTACCTGGTCAGGCAGCCTTTGCCACTGCACTGTGGCCAATTCCAATCAACGGTTTCGAATCGCTAACCCCCCCCCTCCAGTTCTGACTGGAGGAACTTATAATTAATGATATATTAAAAACGGACAAATGGTCTGGATGCAAGAAAGTCAAATTTTATTAAAACTAAAGAAACTACACCACACGATCAAAGTAATCATGGTAAAATTGCTTAACAGGGGAAGGCAGACAGCAAAAACGAGGGATAAATGGCTACAATGTTAACATTACAATCTTAGCAACATTTCCCTTAAATTACCACCCCTTTACTTCTCCCTAGATTGTCTTGCTAGTGGGTCAGAAGCCTTGCTCACCTGCAGTCCAAAGAGTAAAAGAGACAAAAAAGGGGGCAGATGACTTCCTGGGCTTAATCTTTATACCCTGGGAGGCCCTGCTGTTTTCACGCCGAAAAGGTCCGTGCGCAATTTCACACCGAAAAGTCCAAATGCACAAGAGAAGGGCTTTTAACTTCCTCCATTCATACATGGAGACTTCACGTAGTAGAGTCAATTTCAGTGAATGGATGTGTGTTAACAACCCATTGTGCTTGCCGTCCGATGATTGGCTGATTCAAATGGGCCATTCCCCAGTGTAAACAAGCAGCTTGTAGGTTACCGGACCCGCCCAATACCACAGGGAGACTGACAGCTCGGGCTCCATTCAAACTTACTACAGGGCAGCGCTGAGCTTTTCATATGCTAACAGCCTGTCTGTCCTTTTCTGCTGCCTTTTAAAATTCTGTTTTCATGAGGTCTGTTCAGCCATTTTTATGCCCTGGGCAATTTAAACAGTCCAAAACTCAAGAGTACATCTTTTAATAAAATGTACAATCTTAAAGTGTGCGATTTTCACAAAGTTCTTTGATTCCAGTGTCCAAGTGCTGCCTAGCTTACGAGCTTTTTAACGCAGCCTTTTGCGGTTCTGGGTCTGTTTTAAAACATTGTCCAACCCAGAGACAATTTAAATCACACAAGTCTTCGTCCACGATGTGGATTAATATTTCCCAATCTTCGGGGGCTGCGGGGATTTTGTGACCCCTACATTCCCCCGTTGGATACTTCCAACTTGCTTGTAGTATCCTCTTGAAGAAGTGAGCAAAATTTTCTGACCACCCACAAACAATCATCCCCTGTATTTACCTATAGCTACCTATCACTGATTCCCCGACCCGTCTATTCCCCTCAAATCCGAGAAAAACCATGGTACAGTAGGCATCTACAGATACATCAATTACAAAATGTTACAATAAGGGGTGTCATACCCCTGCACCACTTGTTATATTATAACATATTACAAAATGTTGCAATCTTGGCTATACAATGTAATCAAAATGACCCCAAGCATGGGGAGGGTCCTATGCCTCTGCACCGCTTGGAACTGTAAAACATAGAAACATAGAAACATAGAGATAGGAACAGGAGTAGGCCATTCGGCCCTTCGAGCCTGCTCCGCCATTCAATGAGATCATGGCTGATCTTCGTCTGAGATCATAGCTGATCTTACCAGTTCAGTACCCCGTCCCCGCCTTTTCTCCGTAACCCTTAATCCCCTTAGCCTTCAGAAATATATCCAATTCTCTCTTGAAAATATTTATTGAATTAGCCTTCACAGCCCTCTGTGGCAGGGAATTCCACAGGCTCACCACTCTTTGAGTGAAGAAATTCTTCCTCATCTCTGTTTTAAATGATTTGCCCGCTATTTTTAGACTGTGGCCCCTGGTTCTGTGCTCCCCTGCCATTGGAAACATTCTCTCTGAATTCAGCCTGTCCAGGCCTGCCATAATTTTATATGTTTCGATGAGATCCCCTCTCAATCTTCTAAACTCCAGTGAGTACAAGCCCAAACTATTCAATCTCTCCTCGTAGGTCATTCCCGCCATTCCAGGTATCAGCCTGGTGAATCGCCGCTGCACTCTTTCCATGGCAAGAACATCCTTCCGCAGATGGGGCGACCAAAACTGTACACAATACTCCAGATGCGGTCTCACCAGCACCTTGTACAGCTGTAGTAAGGTATCCCTATTCCTATACTCGAACCCCCTTGATATGAAGGCCAACATACCATTTGCCTTCTTAATCGCCTGTTGCACCTGCATGCTCTCCTTCAGTGACTGGTGCACAAGAACACCCAGGTCCCTCTGCACTTCCCCATCTCCCAATCTATTGCCATTTAGATAATAATCCACCCTCCTGTTTTTACCCCCAAAGTGGATGACCTCGCATTTATCCACATTATAGTGCATCTGCCACGTATCCGCCCATTCCCCCAACCTGTCCAAATCGCATTGTAGCCTCCTGACATCCTCATCAGAGCCCACCCCTCCTCCTAGTTTAGTGTCGTCAGCGAATTTGGAAATATTGCATCCAATTCCCTGATCCAGATCATTTATATATATTGTGAACAGCTGAGGTCCCAGGACAGATCCTTGCGGCACCCCGCTGGTCACTGCCTGCCACTCCGAAAACGAGCCGTTTATTCCAACTCTCTGTTTTCTATCCGCCAGCCAGTTCTCTATCCACGTTAATACTTTGCCCCCAATCCCATGAGCCTTAATTTTGCATGATAATCTTTTGTGTGGAACCTTATCGAAGGCTTTCTGGAAGTCAAGGTACACCACATCCACTGGCTCTCCCCCATCTATTTTACCAGTTACTTCCTCAAAAAATTCCAGCAGATTAGTCAAACACGATTTACCCTTTGTAAATCCATGTTGACTCTGTCCGATCCTTTCCCCATTTGTCAAGTGCTCCGCTATTTTATCCTTAATAATGGACTCTAGCATTTTGCCCACAACCGATGTAAGGCTTACTGGTCTATAATTCCCTGCTTTCTCTCTACCCCCCTTTTTAAATATTGGGGTAACATTAGCTACCCTCCAATCCACGGGTACTGTTCCCGAGTCAATGGAGTTCCAGAAGATGATCCTTAGAGCATCTGCTATCTCCAGGGCCACCTCCTTAAGTACCCTAGGATGTAGTTTATCAGGCCCCGGGGATTTGTCGGCCTTCAGTCCCCTCAACTTACCCAACACCATATCCCTAGAGATACTAATTTCTGTCAGTTCCTCCCTCTCATTAGTCCCTATGTTTGTCGATATTCCTGGGAGGTTATTTGTGTCCTCCTTTGTGAATACAGAACCAAAGTATGAGTTTAATTGGTCTGCCATTTCCTTATTCTCCATTATATATTCTCCCGAATCGGACTGCAAGGGACCGACTTGGGATTTTACCAGTCTTTTCCTCCTGATATACCGATAAAAGCTTTTGCAGTCTTTCTTTATGTTTGCTGCAAGTTTACTTTCGTATTCTATTTTCCCCTTCCTGATTAATCCCTTTGTCCTCTTTTGCTGTATCCTGTACTGCCCCCAATCTTCCGGTCTGGTGCTTTTTTTTGCCAGTTGATATGCCCTTTTTTTTGATTTTATGCTGTCCCTAATTTCCCTCGTTATCCACGGTTGAGTCACCTTTTTAGGTTTATTTTTATGCCAAACCGGTATAAACATGTTCTGGAATTCTTCCATTCTATCTTTGAATGCTTGCCATTGTCTATCCACTGTCAATCCCCCCAGAAACACCACCCAATCAATCTTACCCAATTCCCGTCTCATACCCTCGTAATTCCCTTTATTTAAGTTCTGGACCTTAGTCTCTGATTCAATTTCCTCACTCTCCATCTCGACTGAGAGCTCGATCATATTATGATCGCTCTGACCCAAGGGGCCTCGTACAAGAAGATTGCTGATAAGTCCCTTCTCATTGCACAATACCCAGTCTAAAATGGCCTGATCTCGAGTCGGCTCCTCGACATATTGGTCCAGATAACCGTCCCGAAAACATTCCAGGAATTCCTCCTCCTCAGAATTTTTACTAATTTGGGTAGTCCAATCAATATGTAAATTAAAGTCACCCATGATGACAGCTGTGCTCTTATCGCACGCTTCTCTAATTTCCCTTTTTATGCCTTCCCTCACCTCCATATTACTATTTGGAGGCCTATATATCACACCCACTAACGTTTTCCTCCCCTTGCTATTTCTCATTTCTACCCATACAGATTCCGTTTCATCCGAGTTAATATCCTTCCTTTCCATTGCATTAATCCCCTCCTTTACCAGCAATGCTACCCCACCTCCCCTACCTTTTTGCCGATCCTTCCTAAATATTGTATATCCCTGGATGTTAAGTTCCCAGCCTTGCCCACCCTGCAGCCACGTTTCTGTAATCCCAATCAAATCATACTTGTTTACCTCTATTTCCACAACTAATTCATCCACCTTGTTCCTAATGCTTCTAGCATTAAGATACAAAGCCTTCAGGCTTGCTTTTTTCACACTCTCATTATGAATTAGTTTGGCCCTTTGTGTTTCTCTCCTTTGCTTATTGCTTCTCACCTTTCTACCATCTATTTCTAACTTCATATGACTTCCCTCTTTTCCACTACCTAGGTTCCCATCCCCCTGCCAAATTAGTTTAAATCCTCCCGAACCGCCCTAGAAAATATTACCCCGAGGACATCGGCTCCCTCACAGTTAAACATAGAAACATAGAGATAGGAACAGGAGTAGGCCATTCGGCCCTTCGAGCCTGCTCCGCCATTCAATGAGATCATGGCTGATCTTCCTCTGAGATCTTAGCTGATCTTACCAGTTCAGTACCCCGTCCCCGCCTTTTCTCCGTAACCCTTAATCCCCTTAGCCTTCAGAAATATATCCAATTCTCTCTTGAAAATATTTATTGAATTAGCCTTCACAGCCCTCTGTGGCAGGGAATTCCACAGGCTCACCACTCTTTGAGTGAAGAAATTCTTCCTCATCTCTGTTTTAAATGATTTGCCCGCTATTCTCAGACTGTGGCCCCTGGTTCTGTGCTCCCCCGCCATTGGAAACATTCTCTCTGAATTCAGCCTGTCCAGGCCTGCCATAATTCTATATGTTTCGATGAGATCCCCTCTCAATCTTCTAAACTCCAGTGAGTACAAGCCCAAACTATTCAATCTCTCCTCGTAGGTCATTCCCGCCATTCCAGGTATCAGCCTGGTGAATCGCCGCTGCACTCTTTCCATGGCAAGAACATCCTTCCGCAGATGGGGCGACCAAAACTGTACACAATACTCCAGATGCGGTCTCACCAGCACCTTGTACAGCTGTAGTAAGGTATCCCTATTCCTATACTCGAACCCCCTTGATATGAAGGCCAACATACCATTTGCCTTCTTAATCGCCTGTTGCACCTGCATGCTCTCCTTCAGTGACTGGTGCACAAGAACACCCAGGTCCCTCTGCACTTCCCCATCTCCCAATCTATTGCCATTTAGATAATAATCTACCCTCCTGTTTTTACCCCCAAAGTGGATAACCTCGCATTTATCCACATTATAGTGCATCTGCCACGTATCCGCCCATTCTCCCAACCTGTCCAAATCGCACTGTAGCCTCCTGACATCCTCATCAGAGCCCACCTCTCCTCCTAGTTTAGTGTCGTCAGCGAATTTGGAAATATTGCATCCAATTCCCTGATCCAGATCATTTATATATATTGTGGACAGCTGGGGTCCCAGGACAGATCCTTGCGGCACCCCGCTGGTCACTGCCTGCCACTCCGAAAACGAGCCGTTTATTCCAACTCTCTGTTTTCTATCCGCCAGCCAGTTCTCTATCCACGTTAATACTTTGCCCCCAATCCCATGAGCCTTAATTTTGCATGATAATCTTTTGTGTGGAACCTTATCGAAGGCTTTCTGGAAGTCAAGGTACACCACATCCACTGGCTCTCCCCCATCTATTTTACCAGTTACTTCCTCAAAAAATTCCAGCAGATTAGTCAAACACGATTTACCCTTTGTAAATCCATGTTGACTCTGTCCGATCCTTTCCCCATTTGTCAAGTGCTCCGCTATTTTATCCTTAATAATGGACTCTAGCATTTTGCCCACAACCGATGTAAGGCTTACTGGTCTATAATTCCCTGCTTTCTCTCTACCCCCCTTTTTAAATATTGGGGTAACATTAGCTACCCTCCAATCCACGGGTACTGTTCCCGAGTCAATGGAGTTCCGGAAGATGATCCTTAGAGCATCTGCTATCTCCAGGGCCACCTCCTTAAGTACCCTAGGATGTAGTTTATCAGGCCCCGGGGATTTGTCGGCCTTCAGTCCCCTCAACTTACCCAACACCATATCCCTAGAGATACTAATTTCTGTCAGCTCCTCCCTCTCATTAGTCCCTATGTTTGCCGATATTCCTGGGAGGTTATTTGTGTCCTCCTTTGTGAATACAGAACCAAAGTATGAGTTTAATTGGTCTGCCATTTCCTTATTCTCCATTATATATTCTCCCGAATCGGACTGCAAGGGACCGACTTGGGATTTTACCAGTCTTTTCCTCCTGATATACCGATAAAAGCTTTTGCAGTCTGTCTTTATGTTTGCTGCAAGTTTACTTTCGTATTCTATTTTCCCCTTCCTGATTAATCCCTTTGTCCTCTTTTGCTGTATCCTGTACTGCCCCCAATCTTCCGGTCTGGTGCTTTTTTTTGCCAGTTGATATGCCCTTTTTTTGATTTTATGCTGTCCCTAATTTCCCTCGTTATCCACGGTTGAGCCACCTTTTTAGGTTTATTTTTATGCCAAACCGGTATAAACATGTTCTGGAATTCTTCCATTCTATCTTTGAATGCTTGCCATTGTCTATCCACTGTCAATCCCCCCAGAAACACCACCCAATCAATCTTACCCAATTCCCGTCTCATACCCTCGTAATTCCCTTTATTTAAGTTCTGGACCTTAGTCTCTGATTCAATTTCCTCACTCTCCATCTCGACTGAGAGCTCGATCATATTATGATCGCTCTGACCCAAGGGGCCTCGTACAAGAAGATTGTTGATAAGTCCCTTCTCATTGCACAATACCCAGTCTAAAATGGCCTGATCTCGAGTCGGCTCCTCGACATATTGGTCCAGATAACCGTCCCGAAAACATTCCAGGAATTCCTCCTCCTCAGAATTTTTACTAATTTGGGTAGTCCAATCAATATGTAAATTAAAGTCACCCATGATGACAGCTGTGCTCTTATCGCACGCTTCTCTAATTTCCCTTTTTATGCCTTCCCTCACCTCCATATTACTATTTGGAGGCCTATATATCACACCCACTAACGTTTTCCTCCCCTTGCTATTTCTCATTTCTACCCATACAGATTCCGTTTCATCCGAGTTAATATCCTTCCTTTCCATTGCATTAATCCCCTCCTTTACCAGCAATGCTACCCCACCTCCCCTACCTTTTTGCCGATCCTTCCTAAATATTGTATATCCCTGGATGTTAAGTTCCCAGCCTTGCCCACCCTGCAGCCACGTTTCTGTAATCCCAATCAAATCATACTTGTTTACCTCTATTTCCACAACTAATTCATCCACCTTGTTCCTAATGCTTCTAGCATTAAGATACAAAGCCTTCAGGCTTGCTTTTTTCACACTCTCATTATGAATTAGTTTGGCCCTTTGTGTTTCTCTCCTTTGCTTATTGCTTCTCACCTTTCTACCATCTATTTCTAACTTCATATGACTTCCCTCTTTTCCACTACCTAGGTTCCCATCCCCCTGCCAAATTAGTTTAAATCCTCCCGAACCGCCCTAGAAAATATTACCCCGAGGACATCGGCTCCCTCACAGTTAAACATAGAAACATAGAGATAGGAACAGGAGTAGGCCATTCGGCCCTTCGAGCCTGCTCCGCCATTCAATGAGATCATGGCTGATCTTCCTCTGAGATCTTAGCTGATCTTACCAGTTCAGTACCCCGTCCCCGCCTTTTCTCCGTAACCCTTAATCCCCTTAGCCTTCAGAAATATATCCAATTCTCTCTTGAAAATATTTATTGAATTAGCCTTCACAGCCCTCTGTGGCAGGGAATTCCACAGGCTCACCACTCTTTGAGTGAAGAAATTCTTCCTCATCTCTGTTTTAAATGATTTGCCCGCTATTCTCAGACTGTGGCCCCTGGTTCTGTGCTCCCCCGCCATTGGAAACATTCTCTCTGAATTCAGCCTGTCCAGGCCTGCCATAATTCTATATGTTTCGATGAGATCCCCTCTCAATCTTCTAAACTCCAGTGAGTACAAGCCCAAACTATTCAATCTCTCCTCGTAGGTCATTCCCGCCATTCCAGGTATCAGCCTGGTGAATCGCCGCTGCACTCTTTCCATGGCAAGAACATCCTTCCGCAGATGGGGCGACCAAAACTGTACACAATACTCCAGATGCGGTCTCACCAGCACCTTGTACAGCTGTAGTAAGGTATCCCTATTCCTATACTCGAACCCCCTTGATATGAAGGCCAACATACCATTTGCCTTCTTAATCGCCTGTTGCACCTGCATGCTCTCCTTCAGTGACTGGTGCACAAGAACACCCAGGTCCCTCTGCACTTCCCCATCTCCCAATCTATTGCCATTTAGATAATAATCTACCCTCCTGTTTTTACCCCCAAAGTGGATAACCTCGCATTTATCCACATTATAGTGCATCTGCCACGTATCCGCCCATTCTCCCAACCTGTCCAAATCGCACTGTAGCCTCCTGACATCCTCATCAGAGCCCACCTCTCCTCCTAGTTTAGTGTCGTCAGCGAATTTGGAAATATTGCATCCAATTCCCTGATCCAGATCATTTATATATATTGTGGACAGCTGGGGTCCCAGGACAGATCCTTGCGGCACCCCGCTGGTCACTGCCTGCCACTCCGAAAACGAGCCGTTTATTCCAACTCTCTGTTTTCTATCCGCCAGCCAGTTCTCTATCCACGTTAATACTTTGCCCCCAATCCCATGAGCCTTAATTTTGCATGATAATCTTTTGTGTGGAACCTTATCGAAGGCTTTCTGGAAGTCAAGGTACACCACATCCACTGGCTCTCCCCCATCTATTTTACCAGTTACTTCCTCAAAAAATTCCAGCAGATTAGTCAAACACGATTTACCCTTTGTAAATCCATGTTGACTCTGTCCGATCCTTTCCCCATTTGTCAAGTGCTCCGCTATTTTATCCTTAATAATGGACTCTAGCATTTTGCCCACAACCGATGTAAGGCTTACTGGTCTATAATTCCCTGCTTTCTCTCTACCCCCCTTTTTAAATATTGGGGTAACATTAGCTACCCTCCAATCCACGGGTACTGTTCCCGAGTCAATGGAGTTCCGGAAGATGATCCTTAGAGCATCTGCTATCTCCAGGGCCACCTCCTTAAGTACCCTAGGATGTAGTTTATCAGGCCCCGGGGATTTGTCGGCCTTCAGTCCCCTCAACTTACCCAACACCATATCCCTAGAGATACTAATTTCTGTCAGCTCCTCCCTCTCATTAGTCCCTATGTTTGCCGATATTCCTGGGAGGTTATTTGTGTCCTCCTTTGTGAATACAGAACCAAAGTATGAGTTTAATTGGTCTGCCATTTCCTTATTCTCCATTATATATTCTCCCGAATCGGACTGCAAGGGACCGACTTGGGATTTTACCAGTCTTTTCCTCCTGATATACCGATAAAAGCTTTTGCAGTCTGTCTTTATGTTTGCTGCAAGTTTACTTTCGTATTCTATTTTCCCCTTCCTGATTAATCCCTTTGTCCTCTTTTGCTGTATCCTGTACTGCCCCCAATCTTCCGGTCTGGTGCTTTTTTTTGCCAGTTGATATGCCCTTTTTTTGATTTTATGCTGTCCCTAATTTCCCTCGTTATCCACGGTTGAGCCACCTTTTTAGGTTTATTTTTATGCCAAACCGGTATAAACATGTTCTGGAATTCTTCCATTCTATCTTTGAATGCTTGCCATTGTCTATCCACTGTCAATCCCCCCAGAAACACCACCCAATCAATCTTACCCAATTCCCGTCTCATACCCTCGTAATTCCCTTTATTTAAGTTCTGGACCTTAGTCTCTGATTCAATTTCCTCACTCTCCATCTCGACTGAGAGCTCGATCATATTATGATCGCTCTGACCCAAGGGGCCTCGTACAAGAAGATTGTTGATAAGTCCCTTCTCATTGCACAATACCCAGTCTAAAATGGCCTGATCTCGAGTCGGCTCCTCGACATATTGGTCCAGATAACCGTCCCGAAAACATTCCAGGAATTCCTCCTCCTCAGAATTTTTACTAATTTGGGTAGTCCAATCAATATGTAAATTAAAGTCACCCATGATGACAGCTGTGCTCTTATCGCACGCTTCTCTAATTTCCCTTTTTATGCCTTCCCTCACCTCCATATTACTATTTGGAGGCCTATATATCACACCCACTAACGTTTTCCTCCCCTTGCTATTTCTCATTTCTACCCATACAGATTCCGTTTCATCCGAGTTAATATCCTTCCTTTCCATTGCATTAATCCCCTCCTTTACCAGCAATGCTACCCCACCTCCCCTACCTTTTTGCCGATCCTTCCTAAATATTGTATATCCCTGGATGTTAAGTTCCCAGCCTTGCCCACCCTGCAGCCACGTTTCTGTAATCCCAATCAAATCATACTTGTTTACCTCTATTTCCACAACTAATTCATCCACCTTGTTCCTAATGCTTCTAGCATTAAGATACAAAGCCTTCAGGCTTGCTTTTTTCACACTCTCATTATGAATTAGTTTGGCCCTTTGTGTTTCTCTCCTTTGCTTATTGCTTCTCACCTTTCTACCATCTATTTCTGACTTCATATGACTTCCCTCTTTTCCACTATCTAGGTTCCCATCCCCCTGCCAAATTAGTTTAAATCCTCCCGAACCGCCCTAGAAAATATTACCCCGAGGACATCGGCTCCCTCACAGCTCAGGTGTAGACCGTCCCCTTGGTACAGGTCACTCCTCCCCAAGAACTGGTTCCAATGCCTCAAGAATTTAAATCCCTCTCCCTTGCACCACTGCTCAAGCCACGTATTTAGCTTATCTATCTTACTCTCTCTAAACTTATTAGCTCGTGGCACTGGTAGCAATCCAGAGATTACTACCTTTGAGGTCCTACTTTTCAATTTAGCTCCTAACTCCCTAAATTCAGCTTGTAGGACCTCCTCCCTCTTTTTACCTACATCGTTGGTACCTACATGTACCACGACAACTGGCTGATCCCCCTCCCCCTTCAGAATGCTCTGCACCCGCTCCGAGACATCCTTGACCCTTGCACCAGGGAGGCAACATACCATCTTGGAGTCTCGGTCTCGGCCACAGAAACTCCTATCTATCCCCCTTACAATTGAATCCCCTATCACTATAGCCCTATCCCTCTTTTTCCCGCCCTTCTGTGCAGCAGAGCCAGTCATGGTGCCCTGAACCTGGCTGCTGGTGCCTTCCCCTGATAAGTCATCTCCCCCAACAGTACCCAAAACGGTAAACCTGTTTTGGAGGGAGATGACCGCAGGTGACTCCTGCACTACCTTCCTGCCTTTACCCTGCCTTTTGGTCACCCATTTACTGTCTGAGCTAGCCTTTACCTGCGGTGTGACCAACTCACTGAATGTGCTATCCACAACATCCTCAGCATCGCGTATGCTCCAGAGTGACATACAAATATCTTCATTAAACATTTGAAACAAAACGCTGAAATAAACCCCAACCATCACGTGCCAATGATGGGTCGCGAAATTCGAGTGGGTATTGCTCCTCCCACCTGGGCAGTAAATGTTCCTTCCACCCCCCCTTTAATGGTCTTAAACTTTTAAAACATACAGAATTGATTTTACAGAACAGTCTGATCCGCCAGCCCCGAGCCGTTCCCTTGTCCCTTTGTGGAGGCTGGGTAACCCTCATGTTTCACAGACCGAGACCGGGGAGTATGGGATTGTGACTCCCAGTCCCTCCCCCTCCCGTCTTCCCTCGACTGGCTGCAGAAAATGATGGGTGCCTGTGTGGCGGCTCTCACTGGCCCCACACTCAAACTTGGATCCCAGATCCGGCCACCCACTCATCCTTCCCAGCCACACTTACACTCTAACTTTGCCCGTGGGCTCTGGATGAGTTCCTCCTTTCCCCGAACGCACCCACGCGATTCTTGGGTCTACCCCTCCCCTTTACAATCTTTCCCTGGCCACCACCACCCACTCCCGGGGAACGCGTCCCTATCTGACAAGGCGCCTGCACTTCCCCACCATGACTCCTCAATAGCGAGGTCTGCCGCAAGTGAAATTCGGTCAGGATAGTGCTGGGTTGGGGCCGTGCCCCACCCAGCTGGGGCCATCTCTTCCACGTAGGATGAATAGGCAGGTTCCTCCGGACCCTGTCCGGTTTCTCCCGAAGGTCGCTGCGGGGTCTCCTCCTGGATTCGTCCAGTGGCGAGGTGATCCCCAACATTCTGCATAACCATATCTTCATTCAATGCTCAGCTCGGGCTGGGCGAACAGGGCTGCTCCTTTGTCCACTCTCCTGCAAAAGAACTTAAAAGGACATGCAGCCAGGTCTCTCACTGACCTGCTGTCTTAGGTGGAGACATGGTCAGGTCCCTCAACTTCGGACCAAAATACAAGCATTTCGCACACTAATAAACTTAAACCTTGAACCTAAACTTAAAACTACTAGTTACATTCTAAACTTAAAATTTAAACACCTTAAAAGCAAGCTATAAACATTGGTAACTTAACACAAAGCTATAATACAAATGCCGCCCATCTCCGGACGGCCAGGTTAATCTCTGGTGTCACTGTCGCAGATTACTGCTGCCTGCAGCAAAGCTGGACTGCCTCCTGCTTCTGGTCCCTGGCAGCTTATGGCTGCTAGTTGGGGACCTCTGTGATGTTTCCTCCCCGGCTCGGGAGATTGCTCTTTGTGGTGGGTACTCTGCTGACCATCTTATCTTGGGCTTGTGGACCCGCTGAGACCTTCTGAGGGGCGTCTCTGTGGGGGAAACTTTGGCTGACGGACCCTGAGCCTGGGTCACAGCCCTAGCTGTCTGGGAACCTTCTCCCCCTGATGCAAACAGCCCGCACTGTTTAATATACCTGGCAGCCTGCCAGTAATCCGGGTTTGTCTCCTTTTCCCTACCCACTCCTGTACTGGGGGCAGGTATCCCCTCACAACCCGCTGCTGGTGGCTGAAAATCTTCCTCTCCAGGTCCAAAACATGCTACCAGCTCCTTCCATATGTCCCCTGCAAGAGGAATTGCTATCCCTTCCTCCCAGAGTCCCACACCATAGGGGGAACCACTCTAGAAGCGGGCTGGGAAGCTTGTCCCTTTAAACAGGCGACTGCACCTGCGCGAGAAAACTGAAGAGGAGCCGCTGTGGTCACGGGCTGGGGAACTGCACCTGCGCGAACAGGCCGCTCAAAAGACTGGGGAATTCCTGTCTCCAGACCGGCGACTACGCATGAGCAGGCAGTCTCTTCAAAAGGCGGCTCCTCCCTGGAGCCCCCCAAGCGATTTTCTGTGAATGAACTCGCAGCAGCCTGCAGATTTCTACTCTCAGGCTGCGGTTTCTCTGTTTCTGAACTAAATAACTGGTTCAAATTTAAACTTTGGCCAAAACTTAGGTCCCACTGGGGCGGGGAAGTGTCCCAATTGGTGGGCCGGACAACTTTTCCCTTGAAACAAGCCACAGCGCCTGTCTTTACAGCCTGTGAACTTGAACTTGTATGGTCAGATTTATACAATTTACATTGGTTGGCGTGGAACCACTTTGTGCACCGGGGTAGTTTTACTGCATAGACCGTGGGGCTGGCCCTATCAACTATACTATAGGGTCCCATGTAGAGTGGCTCTAAACTTCCCACCTGGGCATAGTTTCTTACCATCACTAGGTCTCCTATCTCCCACTGGTGGCTCTTGCTAGGCTCGAGCAGCAGCCGGTTATTCCGATGCTGCTTCCCCATGCTGTCTGCTGCCTGCCCATAAATTACCCCCGCCTGCTCCTGACCGGTGAATCCCGATAGTATGTATGGAACCCCGTTAGACAGAGGTGAGGTGGTGGGATTATCCGTATGGATCACGGTGCATGATGCCCCCGTATCCAGTAGATAAGTCCCTGTAACCTTCTCTACCTCCATCTGTACGAGCGGTCTCTTCCATTCATCGTACCGGAGATTACACAGACGGACAGGCTGCGCGGGCTCCAGTGATTGTGGGGAGGCAGAGGTGGGCGAAGGGGCTGCAGCACCACTGATGGCTGCTACCATTCCCTGATTGGCCCTGAGGAAAGATTTTATCGACTCCATGACGGACTCAACTGTATCGGGAGAAGTTTCTGTCTCTGCCTTCTGAGTTGGGCCTCGGGGGTCCTGGCTTGATCATCTCTCCCAGGCTTTTCACAATCCCTGCGCCAGTGGCCATCCTCCCCGCACCTGTAACAAGTGACCTTGTTCTGGGAGGGATGGCTCCCCTCCTGGTGCCACTCTTTCTTGTATTGAGCCCCACGTTTAACCTCGTGGACCTTACCCTTTTGCTGGGGGGTCCCACTATTCCTACCATTCCTATATGCTACTGTGAGCTGCCGGATTACAGTCTCTTCAGTTGCTAGGGGGCCTCGATGGTCAAACCAAGTATCAGCCTTTGCTTTTATCTGGGGCAGGCAATTGGACACCAGGCAACGAAGCCATTGGGTCCGCTGCTGCTGGTTCAGGTGTGCCCTATCTTGTCCCCCTGTACACGCGCTGTTGTAGACTGGCCACAGCCTGTCTGCAAATGCCTGTGGGGTCTCCCCTTCCTTCTGCAGAGTTTTCCCTATGCGATCGAACGGCCTGCTGTCGTTCGCACCCATGGCTTCCAGTGTTTCCTCCTTTAGGTCCCCAAACCCTTCTGCCCTCTCTTAGCCTCATCTGAAAGGGCCTGATAGAGCTTACTATCTACAGAGAAAAGCAACATTTTGGCTTTCTCTTCGTCATCACAGCCGTTAACACAGGCTGCCTGTTCTATCTCTTGGAAGTGCACTGAGGGGTCTCCCTTTTTGGAGAGCAGGGGAATATGTTTCACCAGGCCTCTGAGCTGTGGGTATCATAGGGTACCAGATAGGTATGCTGAACAGCCCCTGGGTTATTATCGTTCACGGGCGGACCGTACCTCCGTTGTCGGAGGGGGTACACTGATCCTGGTCCCCGCCTGCCTAGTGGGACTTGCTGGCGTTCTCCTACCACCCCATTGTCCACCCCTTCTTGCTGCCAGAGCTCCTCAAAACTCGGAGCTGTGGGCTGCGGTCTTGGGACCTCTAATTCCCTAGCCAGCTGTGTTCTGGGTGCTGCCTGTGGGGCGGTTTGATTTGGGCTGCTGGTACTGTCCGACAGACTTCCCTTCGGACTTATGAGACATACCATCCCTTTAGTCCTTAATAACTCCATACCCAAACTCTCTATCTTTCTGTTACATGGGGTATGATCTGCTCCACTAAATCTTTGGTTGCAGGCCAGCTTATAAGCTGCCTTTACCTCCTTAACCTTTTCTTCCTGCTCTGTTACTTCTGAGGTGAGGTGGGCATTCTCTTCCCACAGTCTCATCTCGTTACTCTTTGCTTCTGTAATTTGGCACTTTAGGAACTCTATCTTGTGCCTCGTGTGGCTTTTGCCCTCGCTGGCTTCTTGGGTGAGATGTGTGTTTTCCTCCTGTAGCCTCATCTCACTGTCCCTAGCCTCTGTGACTTCCTGCACAAGGCGCTCTATCTCTGCCTGGCATTTTGTGACCTCTAGTGTGAGGCGTGCATTTTCTTCCCACACCCTCATCCCACTATCTCTGGCCTCATTCACCTCTCTTATGAGGCGTTCTACCTCCGCCTGGCATTTTTCAAACTCTGACTCCCGGTTATTGGCCTCTGTAACCTCCGCCCGCACCCTCATCTCACCCTTCTTAACCCAGCCACCTATAATATAATAGGTCAGCTTACATGCTGCCGCTAACTTCTGCAGGGCTACCCAGACTGAAAGCAAGAAAAGCAAGAGCTGATGCTTTCTCCAGATCCAGACCACTTATCATATCAAAAACTGCCATCAGTCCTGCTGCGGTCGCCAATTTGTAGGTGGGCATCCTTTACCTGGTTTATGGTAATTTACCTGGTCAGGCAGCCTTTGCCACTGCACTGTGACCAATTTCAATCAGCGGTATTGAATCGCTAAAAACCCCCCCTCCAGTTCTGACTGGAGGAACTTATAATTATTGATATATTAAAAACGGACAAATGGTCTGGATGCAAGAAAGTCAAATTTTATTAAAACTAAAGAAACTACACCACACCATCAAAGTAATCACGGTAAAATTGCTTAACAGGGGAAGGCAGATGGCAAAAATGAGGGATAAATGGCTACAATGTTAACCGTACAATCTTAGCAACATGTCCCTTAAATTACCACCCCTTTACTTCTCACTAGATTGTCTTGCTAGTGGGTCAGAAGCCTTGCTCACCTGCAGTCCAAAGAGTAAAAGAGACAAAAAAGGGGGCAGAGGACTTCCTGGGCTTAATCTTTATACCCTGGGAGTCCCTGCTGTTTTCGCGTCGAAAAGGTCCGTGCGCAATTTCACGCCGAAAAGCCCAAATACACAAGAGAAGGGCTTTTACCTTCCTCCATTCATACATGGAGTCATCACGTAGTAGAGTCAATTTCAGTGAATGGATGTGTGTTAACAACCCATTCTGCTTGCCGTCCGATGATTGGCTGATTCAAATGGGCTGCTCCCCAGTGTAAACAAGCAGCTTGGAGGTTACCGGACCCACCCAATACCACAGGGTGACTGACAGCTCGGGCTCCATTCAAACTTACTACAGGGCAGCGCTAAGCTTTTCATATGCTAACAGCCTGTCTGTCCTTTTCTGCTGCCTTTTAAAATTCTGTTTCCATGAGGTCTGTTCAGCCATTTTTATGCCCTGGGCAATTTAAACAGTCCAAAACTCAAGAGTACATCTTTTAATAAAATGTACAATCTTAAAGTGTGCGATTTCCACAAAGTTCTTTGATTCCAGTGTCCAAGTGCTGCCTAGCTTACGAGCTTTTTAACGCAGCCTTTTGCAGTTCTGGGTCTGTTTTAAAACATTGTCCAACCCAGAGACAATTTAAATCACACAAGTCTTCATCCACGATGTGGATTAATATTCCCCGATCTTCGGGGGCTGAGGGGATTTTGCGACCCCTACAGTGGTGGGTGAACGACTAGAGACCATTGTCAAGGACAAAATTAATTCTCACTTGGAGAAGCATGGATTAACAAGGGCAGCCAGTATGGATTTGTTAAAGGTAAATCGTGTCTGATTAACCTGATTGAGTTCTCGGATGAAGCAACAGAGGGTTGATGAAGGTAGTGCAGCAGATGTTGTATATATGGACTTTTAAAAGGCATTTGATAAAATACCACATAAGAGACTTACTCTGAAAATAGAAGCAGAGGGAATTAAAGGGCCGATGGTAATTTGGGTACATAATTGGCTAAGGGAGAGGAGGCAGTGAGCAGTGCTAAGGGATGTTTTTCTAACTGGAGTGAAGCATGCAGTGGGCTCCCCCAGGGGTCGGGATTAGGACCATTGCTTTTCTTGTTATATATAACTGACCTGGACTTGGGTATAGGTGAACAATTTCAAAGTTTACGGATGATACTATTTACTGTGTTGCCAAGTTTTGTGAGTGTAGTAGTAGCAGACTTCAGAAGGACAGAGACAGACTGTGAAATGAGCAGACACAAGGCAATGACATTAAATGAGGGTAAGTGTGAAGTGATGCACTTTGGGAGAAACAACAGGGAGAGGCCGTATAATCTAAATGGGACTATTTTGACGGGGTGCAAGAGCAGTGGGACCTGGGGGTCCATATTCACAAGTCTTTGAAAGTGCCACGGCAAGTTGGTGAGGCGGTTCAGAAAGCGTATGGGATACTTGGCTTTGTAAAGAGTGCCATTGAATACAAAAACAAGGAAGTTACACTAAACCTTTACAAATCACTAGTTAGGAACATAGGACAGGAGGAGGCCATTCAGCCCCTCGAGCCTGTTCCGCCATTCAATGAGATCATGGCTGATCTGTGACCTAATCCATACACCCGCCTTTGGCCCATATCCCTTAATACCTTTGGTTAACAAAAACCTATCAATCTCAGATTTAAAATTAACAATTGACCGAGCATCAATTGCTGTTTGCGGAAGAGAGTTCCAAACTTCTACCACCCTTTGTGTGTAGAAGTGTTTCCTAATTTCACTCCTGAAAGGTCTGGCTCTAATTTTTAGACTCTGCCCCCAGTCCTAGAATCCCCAACCAGCGGAAATAGTTTCTCTCTATCTACCCTATCTGTTCCCCTTAATATCCTGAAAACTTCGATCAGATCACCCCTTAACTTTCTAAATTCCAGGGAATACAACCCTAGTTTGTGTAATCCCTCCTCGTAACTTAACCCTTGAAGTCCAGGTATCATTCTGGTAAACCTACGCTGCACTCCCTCCAAGGCCAATATATCCTTCCTAAGGTGTGGTGCCCAGAACTGCTCACAGTGCTCCAGGTGTGGTCTAACCAGGGTTTTTTACAGCTGCAGGGTTTTGGCCTCAGCTGGAGTCTTGTGTACAGTTCTGGGCACCACACTTTAGGAAGGATGTCAAGGCGTTGGAGAGGGTGCAGAGGAGGTTGACCAGGATGGTACCAGGGATGAGGGACTTCAGTTATGTGGAGAGACTGGAGAAGCTGGGATTGTTCCCCTTAGAGCAGAGAAGGTTAAGAGGAGACCTAATAGAGATGTTCAAAATGATGAGGGGATTTGATCGAGCAAGTAGGGAGAAACTGTTCACTCTGGCAAGTGGGTCGGTAACCAAAGGTCACAGATTTAAAATAGTTACTAAAAGAACTAGAGGGGAAATGAGGAGAATTGTTTTCATACAGAGGGTTGTTCAGATCTGGAACGCACTCTGAAAGGATGCTGGAATCAGGTTCCACAGGAACTTTCAAACAGTAATTGGACGAGTCCTTGAAGAGGACTAGTTTGCAGAGTTCTGGGGATAAAGGGTGTGGGACTAAATTGGACAGCTCTTTCAAAGACACGATGGGCCGAATCAGCTCCTTCTGTGCTGTTAGATTGTATGATCAGTGTGAAGTCGCTGGTGTCTCTTCAACTCCCCGGAGCTTTTAAAGCTCTTCCCACAGTCAGAACTAAGGAAGTGGTACTCGGTAAAATAATGGGACTCAAGGCGGATAAATCACCTGGACCTGATGGCTTACATCCTAGCGTCTTGAGGGAAGTGGCGGTAGGGATTGTGGATGCATTGGTAATAATTTTCCAAAACTCCTTGGACTCGGCAAAGGTCCCGGCAGACTGGAAAACTGCTAATGTAACACCCTTATTTAAAAAGGGCAGTAGACAGAAGGCTGGAAACTATAGACCGGTTAGCCTAACATCTGTGGTAGGTAAAATTTTGGAGTCCATTATTAAGGAGACAGTAACAGGACATTTGGATAATCATAATTTAATAGGACAAAGTCAGCATGGTTTTATGAAGGGGAAGTCATGTTTGACAAATTTGCTGGAGTTCTTTGAGGAAGTAACATATAGGGTGGATAAAGGAGAACCAGTGGACGTAGTGTATTTAGACTTCCAAAAGGCATTTGACAAGGTGCCACACAAAAGATTATTGCTTAAGATAAAAAATCACGGGATTGGGGGTAATATTCTGGCATGGATAGAGGATTGGCTATCTAACAGAAGGCAGAGAGTTGGGATAAATGGTTCATTCTCAGACTGGCAATCAGTAACTAGTGGTGTTCTGCAGGGGTCAGTGCTGGGTCCCCAACTCTTTACAATCTATATTAACAATTTGGAGGAGGGGACCGAGTGTAACATATCAAAGTTTGCAGATGATACTAAGATGGGGGGGAAAGTAGTGAGTGAGGAGGACATAAAAAACCTTCAAGGGGACTGAAATAAAGAGTAGATTTGCCTTTCTAAATCTAGGCTTTATTAACCTTAAAAACCCAGCAGCACATCTTCAACACCCAGTCCCAACCAAGGCTGTAGAGAACTGAATTTATGATGGCCACCACAACTCAGATGACATCAACTACCAATGAGTTTACAGCATATATCTCAAGGCAGAAAACAGGCAACCAATTACAATGCTTCTTACAAAACAAGAATAATCACCACAGGGACATAGACAGGCTAAGTAAGTGGGCAGAGATTTGGCAGATGGAATACAATACTGGCAAGTGTGAGGTTATGCACTTTGGCAGGAAAAATCATAGAGCAAGTTATTATCTTAATGGCAAGAAACTGGAAAGTACTGAAGTACAAAGGGATCTGGGGGTCCAGGTGCACGAAACTCAAAAGGTTAGTATGCAGGTGCAGCAAGTGATTAAGAAGGCCAATGGAATGTTGGCTTTCATTGCTAGGGGGATAGAATATAAACATAGGGAGGTATTGCTTCAGTTGTACAAGGTATTGGTGAGACCGCACCTGGAATACTGCGTACAGTTTTGGTGTCCATACTTAAGAAAGGACATACTTGCTCTCGAGTCAGTACAAAGAAGGTTCACTCGGTTAATCCCAGGGATGAGGGGATGGACATATGAGGAGAGGTTGAGTAGATTGGGACTCTACTCATTGGAGTTCAGAAGAATGAGAGGCGATCTTATTGAAACATATAAGATTGTGAAGGGGTTGGATTGAGTGGATGCAGGGAAGATGTTCCCGATGATGGGTGAAACTAGAACTAGGGGGTATAGTCTTAGAATAAGGGGCTGCTCTTTCAAAACTGAGATGAGGAGGAACTACTTCACTCAGAGGGTGGTAGGTCCATGGAATATGCTGCCCCAAAAAGCTGTAGAAGCTACATCATTACATAAATTTAAAACAGAAATAGACAGTTTCCTAGAAGTAAAGGGAATTAAGGGTTACGGGGAGCGGGCAGGAATTTGGACATGAGTCTAGGTTCGGATCGGTCATGGCCCTGTGGGTAGCGGAGCGGGCCCAGGGGCCGTGTAGCCTGATCCTGCTCCTATTTCGTGTGTCTAATTCTGTTAGATGTAGGAGATGGTTCTGTGACAGTGGATTGGCAGTTAGGATCAGATCAGCCATGATCTTATTGAATGGCGGAGCAGGCTCGAGGGGCCGATTGGCCTACTCCTGCTCCTATTTCTTATGTTCTTATGTAGAACATTTAAAGGGCCTCTCGTCAGTGTGAACTCGCTGATGTGTCAGCAGGTTGGATGACTGAGTGAATCCTTTACCACACACGGAGCAGGTGAACGGCCTCTCCCCAGTGTGTAGGTGTTGGTGTCTCTTCAGATGCCGGGAGCTTTTAAAGCTCTTCCCACAGTCAGAACATTTAAAGGGCCTCTCGTCAGTGTGAACTCGCTGATGTCCCTTCAGCTCCCCGGAGCTTATAAAGCTCTTCCCACAGTCAGAACATTTAAAGGGCCTCTCGTCAGTGTGAACTCGCTGGTGTACCAGCAGGTAGGAGGGCCGAGCGAATCCCTTCCCACACACGGAGCAGGTGAACAGCCTCTCCCCAGTGTGTAGGTATTGGTGTCTCTTCAGGTCCCCGGAGCTTTTAAAGCTCTTCCCACAGTCAGAACATTTAAAGGGCCTCTCGTCAGTGTGAACTCGCTGATGTGTCAGCAGGTTGGGTAACTGAGCGAATCCCTTCCCACACACGGAGCAGGTGAACGACCTCTCCCCAGTGTGAACTCGCTGGTGTCTCTTCAGCTCCCTGGAGCTTTTAAAGCTCTTCTCACAGTCAGAACATTTAAAGGGCCTCTCGTCAGTGTGAACTTCCTGATGTGTCAGCAGGTGGGATGACCGAGTGAATCCCTTCCCACACACAGAGCAGGTGAACGGTCTCTCCCCAGTGTGAACTCGTTGATGTACCAGCAGGTTGGATGACACAGTGAATCCCTTCCCACACACGGAGCAGGTGAACGGCCTCTCCCCAGTGTGTAGGTGTTGGTGTTTCTTGAGTGCCCCGGAGCTTTTAAAACTATTCCCACACTCAGAACATTGCATGAGTCTCTCCCCAGTGTGAAGTCGCTGGTGTCCCTTCAGCTCCCCGGAGCTTTTAAAGCTCTTCCCACAGTCAGAACATTTAAAGGGTCTCTCGTCAGTGTGAACAAGTTGGTGTAGCTTTAGTTCCTTGGGGCTTTTAAAGCTCTTCTCACAGTCAGAACATTGAAATGGTCTCTCATCAGTGTGAACAAGTTGGTGTAGCTTTAGGTCCTTGGGGCTTTTAAAGCTCTTCCCACAGTCAGAACATTGAAATGGTCTCTCATCAGTGTGAACAAGTTGGTGTAGCTTTAGTACGTTGGGGCTTTTAAAGCTCTTCCCACAGTCAGAACATTGAAATGGTCTTTCATCAGTGTGGACAAGTTGGTGTAGCTTTAGTACCTTGGGGCTTTTAAAGCTCTTCCCACAGTCAGAACATTGAAATGGTCTCTCATCAGTGTGAACAAGCTGGTGTCCCTTCAGATACCGAGCGCTTTTAAAGCTCTTCCCACAGTCAGAACATTGAAATGGTCTCTCATCAGTGTGGACAAGTTGGTGTTGCTTTAGTTCCCCGGGGCTTTGAAGGCTCTTCCCACAGTCAGGACACTGAAATGGTCTCTCCTCAGTGTGAACTCCCTGGTGTGTTTGCAGGTGGGATGAACAAACAAATCCCTTTCCACACACGGAGCAGGTGAACAGACTGTCCCTGGTGTGACTGCGCCATTGAACTTCCAATGCAGACGGGGAACTGAATCCATTCCCGCCGTCCCCACCTTTACCCGGTTTCTCCCTGGTGTGACGGTGCACGTGTCTCACCAGGTCAGGCGATCGGCTGAATCCGCGTCCACACACTGAACACGTGTGCGGTTTCTCATCGCTGCGATCCCTGCCCTCTCCTTCCATGTGCAAAGGCCGATGATATTCAGGTCCTGATGAATCCAGCGACTCTGTCAGATCGTGACGTGATGTTTGGTTATGAGCTTCCCGCCTGTAACTGCTCCACTTCTATAACCCTGTAAATTGAGATCAGAAAAGGATCAGAGGCAAACTGTTGTTTAATTTTCCCCTTTCCGAGCCTAGGGGCAGTGAAGCTGATTTTCAGGCCCCAGCTGCTGCACAGGTTGGTTGAAAGGATCAGCAGTAATGGCGGCTGTAATACCCACAAGGCCCCGGCTCTGCAGAAAGTGCTCTGTTGACTCTGAGTCCCGCGCATGTGCTCATGGCCCCCGCGCTCTCCCTCCTGCTCTACAATCGCCCATACCGATCGGTCTGCAACACGCATGCTCAGCACACAAAACCCCGCGGTTGGAACATCGGGCGTGCATGCGGAGCCACAACATCAGGTACGCGTGCGCGGCTCAGGTGGGGGCGAGTCGGCGTTTTGCCTCAGCCGCCAGGGAGGTGCGCATGCGCAGGACAACCCAACATTCTTCCCGTCAGCAATCACTCCCTCATTTCTTTAATAAAAACAGAAAATGCTGGAAATACTCAACAGGTCAGGCAGCATCTGTGAAGAGAGAAACAGAGTTAACGTTTCAGGTCGATGACAATTTGTCAGAACTGCTTGCTCTTTAGTGTCAGCCAGTGGCTCAGTGGGCAGCACTCTCGCCTCTGAGTCAGAAAGTTGTGGGTTCATAGTCCCACTCCAGAGACTTGAGCACAAAAATCCAGGCTGACACTCCAGTGCAGTGCTGAGGGAGTGCGGCACTGTCGGAGGTGCCGTCTTTCGGATGAGATGTTAAATTGAGGCCCTGTTTGCTCTCTCAGGTGGATGTAAAAGATCCCATGGCATTATTTCAGGAAAGAAAGACTTGCATTTATATAGTGCCACCAGATATCCTAAAGTGCTTTACAGCCAATGAAGTGCTACAATGAAGTAGTCACTATTGTAATGTGGGAAAGAGCAGGGGAATTATCCCCAGTGTCCGAGCCAATGTTTATCCCTCAATCAACATAAAAAATGATAGATTATCTGGTCATTATCACAGTGCTGTTTGTGGGAGCTTCCTGTGTGCTAACTGACTGCCACATTTCCTACATTACAACAGTGACTACACTGCAAAAGTACTTCATTGGCTGTAAAGCACTTTGGGACGTCCGGTGGTGGAGAAAGGCGCTATATAAATGCAAGTCTTTCTTCCTTCACTGGTCTCACCAGCGACCTCTTCTGGCGGTTGGTTGATTGACAGCCGAGAGTCCGCGCATGCGCACAGGGAGCGGCAGTTTGGGCCGAGTCCGGCACAGCGACCCCTCCCGGTCACAAAGGGTAATGACCGCGCATGCCCAGAGGAGACCAACCCCCCTCCCCCCACTCGGAGCTGCGCCTGCGCACTGGCATCCTGCCGGACGGAGTCGGTGCGGGGCCATTCCGGGGAAAGGCCTTGGTGTCGGTTCCAGAGTCGCGATCGGTGACCCGAAGTGAGTTTTCTCCGCTCTGATTGGGTGGAGAATGGCGCGGGGTGGATCGGGAGAGAATCGAGAGAAATAGAAAAACCTCAGAGTCCGCGAGGCCCCGGACCGAGCGGCGGCACTTGGACGGTGCACGTGATCTCCTCGGGGACACGTCACCCGGGCCCGCCGCCTGATTGATGGCAGTTTCCCACCAATAGGGAGCGAGCGGGGCGGGGCTGGAGGAGCGAGCCGGCGGCGGGTCCTCCAACCAATCGGGGAGCCCGAGGGGCGGGACTAGCGCCGGCTGATTGTCTGATCCGCAGGGCAGCGAGATTCTCCAGTCCCTTGTTCAGGGCCCGGGGCCCGGGGAGGCTGTGGGCCTTTATTCCCCGCATTGGACACAAGGCTCTTTGGCTCACAACACACTGGCTCAGGTTTTAATAGAGACTTTTTAAATTAATCAATAAAAGCAGATAAACCTCGTGCTTCTGTGGAACAAACTTTCTAATATTTTACAGAATCATAGAATGGTTACAGCACAGAAGGAGGCCATTCGGCCCGTCGAACCCGTGCCGGCTCTCTGCAAAACCACTTAAGTGAGTCCCACTCCCCGCCCTTTCCCCGTAACCCTGCAAATTTCTTTCCTTCAAGTACTCGAGGGGCCGAATGGCCAACTCCTGCTCCTATCTTCTATGTATCCATTATTATCCGAGGCACAGGTAGGCCCCACAGTGGCGGCGGACCTGTGAGGAGCGGCGGCGGTGATATAAAGCGAGGTGGTGGAGCAGGTAGGCCCCACAGCAGCGGTGGCGGTGATATAAAGAGCGAGGCGGCGGAGTTTATAGGGTGTCTGTAATTCTTGTGACACTTCCTGCGTCCCTGATAACCATGTGTGCAGGAAGTGTATCCAGCTGCAGCTACTGACAGACCGCATTGTGGCGCTGGAGCTGCGAGTGGATACATACTGGAGCATTTGCGATGCTGAGGACATCGTGGATAGCACGTTTAGGGAGTTGGTCACACCGCAGGTAAAGGCTGCACAGGCAGGAAGAGAATGGGTGACCACCAGGCAGAGTAGTAGGCGCAAGCAGGTAGTGCAGGGGTCCCCTGTGATCCTCCCCCTCTCAAACAGATATACCGCTTTGGATATTGTTGGGGAGGATGGCTTATCAGGGGAAGGCAGCAGCAGCCAACTTCCTGGCACCGTGGGTGGTTCTGCTGCACAGGACGGGAGGAAAAAGAGTGGGAGAGCTATAGTAATAAGGGATTCTATTGTAAGGGGAATAGATAGGCGTTTCTGCGGCCGCAAGCATGACTCCAGGATGGTATGTTGCCTTCTGGTGCAAGGGTCAAGAATGCCTCAGAGCGGCTGCAAAACATTTTGGAAGGGGAGGGTGAACAACCAATTGTCGTGGTGCATATAGGTACCAACGATATAGGTAAAAAAAACAGGATGAGGTCCTAAAAGCTGAATATAGGGGGTTAGGAGGTAAATTTAAAAAATAGGACCTCCAAGGTAGTAATCTCAGGATTGCTACCAGTGCCACGTGCTAGTCAGAGTAGAAATAGAAGGATATTTCAGATGACTACGTGGCTAGAGGAATGGTGCATGAGGGAGGGATTCAAATTCCTGGGACATTGGAACCGGTTCTGGGGGAGGTGGGGCTAGTACAAACCGGATGGTTTGCACCTGGGCAGGACCAGGACCGGTTTGCTAGTGCTCTGGGGGAGGGTTTAAACTAAAATGGCAGGGGGTTGCGAACCTGAGCAGGGAGACAGAGGAAAGGGAAACAATGATAGAAGCAAAAGACAGGAAGGAGAAAAACAAAGGTGGTGGTCAGAGAAATCATGGGTTTAAATCAAACATAGCCACAGTAAATAATAATTCTAAAAGGTGTAAGAGTGTTAAAAAAACAAGCCTGAAGGCCTTGTATCTTAATGCAAAGAGCATTCGTAGTAAGGTGGATGAATTAGTTGCACAAATAGAGGTAAACGGATATGATATGATTGGGATTCCGGAAATATGGCTCCAGGGTGACCAAGGCTGGGAACACAACATCCAGGGGTATTCAATATTCAGGAGTGATAGGCAAAAAGGAAAAGGAGGTGGGGTAGCATTGCATTTTAAAGAGGAGATTAACACAATTGAAAGGAAGGATATTAGCTCTGATGATGTGGAATCTGTATGGGTAGAGCTGAGAAATACCAAGGGGCAGAAAACGTTAGTGGGAGTGTTGTACAGATCTCCAAACAGTAATGCGGAGGTTGGGGATGGCATTAAACGGGAAATTAGAGACGCGTGCAATAAGGGCACAGCAGTTATCATGGGTGACTTTAATCTACATATAGATTGGGCTAACCAAATTAGTAACCATACTGTGGAGGAGGAATTCCTGACGTGTATACGGGATGGTTTCCTGGACCAATATGTCGAGGAACCAACTAGAGATCAGGCCATCTTAGACTGGGTATTATGTAATGAGAAAGGATTAATTAGCAATCTTCTTGTGCGAGGCCCCTTGGGTCAGAGTGATCATAATATGATAGAATTCTTCATTAAGATGGAGAGTGAAGTAGTTGACTCAGAGACTAGGGTCCTGAATTTAAATAAAGGAAACTACGATGGTATGAGGCGCAAGTTGGGTAGGATTGATTGGGGAATGTTACTCAAAGGGTTGACGATGGATAGGCAATGGCAAACATTCAAAGATCGCATGGATGAACTACAGAATTTGTTCATCACTGTTTGGCATAAAAATAAAACAAAAAGGGTGACTCAACCGTGGCTAACAAGGGAAATTAGGGATAGCATAAGATCCAAGGAGAGGACATATAAATTGGCCAGAAAAAGTAGTAAACCTGAGGATTGGGAGCAGTTTAGGATTCGGCAAAGGAGGACAAAGGGATTAATTAAGAGGGGGAAAATAGAGTATGAGAGTAAGCTTTCAGGGAACATAAAAACTAACTGTAGATATGTGAAGGGAAAAAGATTGGTGAAGTCAAGCATAGGACACTTGCAGTCAGAATCAGGGGAATTTATAATGGGGAACAAAGAAATGGCAGGCCAATTAAATACATACTTTGGTTCTGTCTTCACAAAGGAGGACACAAATAACCTCCCAGACATGTCGGGGAACATAGGGTCTAATGAGAGGGAGGAACTGAAAGAAATCAGTATTTGTAGGGAAATGGTGTTAGGGAAATTGACGGGATTGCAGGCCGATAAATCCCCAGGGCCTGATAATCGACATCCTAGGGTACTTAAGGAAGTAGCCTAAGAAATAGTAGATGCATTGCTGGTCATCTTCCGAAATTCGCTAGTCTCTGGAACAGTTCCCATGGATTGGAGGGTAGCTAATATTACCCCACTATTCAAAAAAGGTGGTAGCGAGAAAACAGGGAATTATATCGGTCGTGGGGAAAATGCTAGAGTCCATTATAAAAGATGTAATAGCAGAGCACTTGGAAAACAGTGACAGGATCGGACAAAGTCAACATGGATTTACAAAAGGTAAATCATGCTTGACTAATCTACTGGAAAATTTTTATGATGTAACTGGTAGAATAGATAAGGGAGAACCAGTGGATGTGGTATAGATACATAGATACATAGAAGATAGGAGCAGGAGTAGGCCATTCGGCCCTTCGTGCCTGCTCCGCCATTCGATGAGATCATGGCTGATCCTTTAATTCAGTATCCCGTCCCCGCCTTCTCTCCGTAACCCTTAACCCCTTTTGCCCGTAGAAATATATCTAATTCCCTCTTAAATATATTTAATGAGCTGGCGTACACTGCCCTCTGTGGCAATGAGTTCCACAGGTTCACCACTCTCTGAGTGAAGAAATTCCCCCTCATCTCTGTCCTAAATGGTTTAGCCCTTATCCTTAAATTATGTCCTCTAGTTCTGTTCTCACCCGCCAAGGGAAACATTCCTTCTGCATCCAGTCTGTCTAGACCTGTCAGAATTTTATACACTTCTATGAGGTCCCCTCTCAATCTTCTAAACTCCAGTGTGTACATCCCTAAACTACATAGTCTCTCCTCATAGGTCATTCCCGCCATTCCTGGTATCAGCCTGGTGAATCGCCGCTGCACCCCCTCCATGGCAAGAACATCCTTCCTCAGATGAGGCGACCAAAACTGTACACAGTACTCGAGGTGTGGTCTCACCAGTGCCCTGTACAGCTGCAGCAAGGTATCCCTGTTCCTGTATTCTAACCCTTTTGCTATGAAGGCCAGCATACCGTTTGCCTTCTTGACCGCCTGTTGCACCTGCATGCTCGCCTTCAGTGACTGGTGTACAAGAACACCCAGGTCTCTCTGTACTTCCCCCTCTCCCAATCTATTGCCATTTAAATAATAATTTGCCCTCCCGTTCCTGCACCCAAGGTGGATAACTTCGCACTTGTCCACATTATAGTGCATCTGCCATTTATCCGCCCAATCGCCCAGTCTGTGCAAATCGCTCTGGAGCTTCCTGGTCTCTTCCTCTGAGCCCACCCCCCCTCCTAGTTTAGTGTCGTCTGCAAATTTGGAAATGCTGCATCCGACTCCCTGATCCAGGTCATTAATGTAAATTGTGAACAGCTGGGGGCCCAGGACAGATCCCTGTGGTACCCCACTTGTTACTGCCTGCCATTCAGAAAATGAGCCGTTTATTCCAACTCTCTGTTTTCTATCTGACAGCCAGTTCCCTATCCACGCCAAAACTTTCCCCTTTATCCCATGAGCCTCAATTTTCCATGCTAATCTTTTATGTGGGACCTTATCGAAGGCCTTTTGGAAGTCCAGGTACACCACATCTACTGGCTCTCCCCCATCTATTCTACCAGTTACTCCCTCAAAAAATTCCAATAGATTAGTCAAGCACGATTTACCCTTTGTAAATCCATGTTGACTCTGTCCTATCCTGTCCCCATTTGCTAAGTGCTCCGCTATTTCATCCTTAATGAAAGGCTTTCGATAAGGTACCGTACAGGAGATTAGCGTGTAAATTTAAGGCACATGGGATTGGGGGCAAGGTACTGACTTGGATAGAGAACTGGTTGGCAGACAGGAAGCAAAGATCACAGTCACAGATCACAGAAACCCCACAGTGCAGATAGAGGCCATTTTGGCCCATCGAGCCTGCACCGACACATATCCCACCCGACCCCCGTAACACCTACACCAACACCAACACATATCCCACCCTATCCCCGTAACCCCACGTATTTAATCCCCCTAACACTAAGGGTCAATTTAACATAGCCAATCATCCTAACCCGCACATCTTTGGACTGTGGGAGGAAACCGGAGCACCCGGAGAAAACCCACCCAAACACGGGGAGAATGTGCAAACTCCACACAGACAGCCACCCGAGGCCGGATTCGAACCCGGCTCCCTGGCGCTGTGAGGTAACAGTGCGAACCACTATGCCACCGTGCTGCCCAGCCAGCCAAAGAGTTGGAATAAACGGCTCTTTTTCTGAGTGGCAGGCAGTGCCTAGTGGGGTACCGCAGGGATTTGGTCCTACGACCCCAGCTATTCACAACAGATATAAATGACCTAGACGAGGGAACTAGATGTAATATCTCCAAGTTTGCAGACGACACAAAGCTGGGTGGGCGTGTGTGCTGTGAGGAGAATGCCGAAAGACTCCAGCATGATTTGGACAGGTTGGGTGACTGGGCAGAAGCATGGTAGATGCAGTATAATGTGGATAAATGCGAGGTTATCCACTTTGGTGGCAAAAACAGGAAGGCAGATTATTATCTGAATAGCAATAGATTGGGAGAAGGGGAAGTGCAACGAGACCTGGGTGTTCTTGTGCACCAATCGCTGAAGATAAGCATGCAGGTGCAGCAGGCGGTTAAGAAGGCAAATAGTATGTTGGCCTTCTTAGCGAGAGGGTTTGAGTACAGGAACAAGGATGTCTTGCTGCAGTTGTACAGGGACTTGGTAAGACCACACCATGAGTATTGTGTGCAGTTTTGGTCGCCTTATCTGAGGAAGGATGTTCTTGCCGTGGAAGGAGTTCAACGAAGATTTACCAGGCTGATACCTGGGATGGCAGGAATGACGTATGAGGAGAGATTTGGACGATTGGGCTTGTACTCACTGGAGTTTAGAAGAATGAGAGGGGATCTCATTGAAACTTATAAAATTCTTACAGGACTGGACAGACTGGACAGGACGGGGCAGCACGGTGGCATAGTGGTTAGCACTGTTGCCTCACAGCGCCAGGGACCCGGGTTCGAATCCAGCCTCGGGCGACTGTCTGTGTGGAGTTTGCACATTCTCCCCGTGTTTGCGTGGGTTTCCTCCGGGTGCTCCGGTTTCCTCCCACAGTCCAAAGATGTGCGGGTTAGGTTGATTGGCTATGATAAATTGACCCTTAGTGTTAGGGGGATTAAATACGTGGGGTTACGGGGATAGGGTGGGATATGTGTTGGTGTAGGGGTTACGGGGATCGGGTGGGATATGTGTCGGTGCAGGCTCGATGGGCCGAAATGGCCTCTATCTGCACTGTGGGGTTTTCTGTGATTTCTGTGATTCTGTGACTAGATGCAGGAAGGATGTTCCCGATGGTCGAGGAGTCCAGAACCAGTGGTCACAGTCTAAGGTTACGGGGTAAGCCATTTAGGACAGAAATGAGGAGGAATTTCTTCACCCAGAGAGTGGTGAACCTGTGGAATTCTCCACCACAGAAGGCAGTCGAGGCCAATACATTAAATATATTGAAGAAGGAGTTGGATATATTTCTTAAGGCTAAAGGGATCAAGGGGTATGGGGAGAAAGCAGGGACCAGGTACTGAATGTTGATGATCAGCCATGATCGCATTGAATGGCGGAGCAGGCTAGAGGGGTCGAATGGCCTACTCCTGCTCCTATCTTCTATGTTTCTGTGTTTGTATGTTTCAGTTTGAGCTGGAGTGGAGATGGAGGAGAAGCTGCTGGTTTTAACCCCCAGTACTTCTCAGCCCAGGAGGACCCAACAATTTCCAATGTGAGACTATCAAGGGAGGTGGATTCTAGGGGCGATTAGGTTGTTACACAGACACTGTCCGTGCAATGTAAAAGAGTATTGTTTTAGGAACAAGTATTTCTGTACAGGCTTTTAATCCAGTTTACATCTACAGATTTGTTTTAATTCATTCTTGGGATGTGGGCGTCGCTCGCAAGAGCAGCAAATATTGCCAATCCCCAGTTTCCCGTTGAGAAGGGGGTGGTGAGTCACCTTCTTGAACTACTGCAGTCCGTGTGGTGAAGGTATTCCCACAATGTTGTTCGGTAAGGAGTTCCAGGATTATGACCCAGCAACGATGAATATATCTGAGTCAGGATGGTGTGTGACTTGGAGGGGAACTTGGAGGTGATGGTGCTCCCATACAACAGCTGCCCTTGTCCTTCTAGGTGGTGGAGGTTGCGGGTTTTGGAGGTTTTATCAAAGTTCTGGTCGAGTTGCAGATGTATAAAGTTCCTTTCCTTCGCCCCTCCCCCTCCCACCTCTCTCTCTCTCACTCTCTCTCCTCCCATAGAGGCCAGAGTCTTGTGTAGGCCCAGACCAGGTGGCGGATTCCCTTCCCTGAAGGACATTAGTGAACCACTTGGGTTTTTATGACAATCCGGCAGCTTTCATGGTCGCTATTCTAGTGCCGGCCCCACAAATGACCAGATTCACTGAGCTCAATTTCACAACCTGCCTTTGTTTTCTTGTGGGTTGTCTCTCACGCTCCCTGTTTTATATTAATTTTACAGGGCACTGGAAGGGGAGGATTTACAGACGGTAAGCTCAAACCAAACATCACTTCAAGATCTGACAGAGTCACTCGACTCATCGGATCTGAATATCACCGGCCTCTGAACATGGAAGCAAAAAGCACTGTTCACAGTGGGGAGAAACTGTACACGTGTTCTGTGTGTGGACGAAGCTTCAGCCAACCCTCTGACCTATCGAGACACAAGCGCATTCACACCGGGGAGAGGCCGTTCACCTGCTCTGAGTGTGGGAAGGGATTCACTCAGTCATCCCACCTACTGACACACCAGCGAGTTCACACTGGAGAGAGGCCATTCACCTGCTCTGAGTGTGGGAAGGGATTCACTCGGTTATCCACCCTGCTGACACACCAGCGAGTTCACACTGGGGAGAGGCCGTTCACCTGCTCTGAGTGTGGGAAGGGATTCACTGATTCAGCCAACCTGCTGAGACACCAGCGAGTTCACACTGATGAGAGACCTTTTAACTGCTCGGACTGTGGGCAGTGCTTTAAAAGTTCCGGGGAACTGATACGCCATCAACGTGTTCACACTGACGAGAGACCGTTCAGGTGCTCTCACTGTGGGACTGGGTTCAGGCAGTCATCTGAGCTCACTATACACCAGCGCACTCACACTGGGGAGAGACCGTTCACCTGCTCTGAGTGTGGGAAGGGATTCACTAATTCATCCCACCTGCTGACACACCAGCGAGTTCACACTGATGAGAGACCTTTTAACTGCCCGGACTGCGGGAAGTGCTATAAAGGTTCCGGGGAACTGATACGCCATCAACGTGTTCACACTGACGAGAGACCGTTCAGGTGCTCTCACTGTGGGACTGGGTTCAGGCGATCATCTGACCTCACTGTACACCTGCGCACTCACACTGGGGAGAGGCCATTTACCTGCTCCGTGTGTGGGAAGGGATTCACTCAGTTATCCCACCTCCTGACACACCAGCGTGTTCACACCAGGGAGAGGCCATTCACCTGCCCTGAGTGTGGGAAGGGATTCACTAATTCATCCCACCTGCTGACACACCAGCGAGTTCACACTGGGGAGAGGACGTTCACCTGCTCTGAGTGTGGGAAGGGATTCACTTGGTTAGCCACCCTGCTGACACACCAGCGAGTTCACACTGGGGAGAGACCGTTCAGGTGCTCGCACTGTGGGACTGGGTTCAGGCAGTCATCTGAGCTCACTGTACACCAGCGCACTCACACTGGGGAGAGGCCGTTCACCTGCCCTGAGTGTGGGAAGGGATTCACTTGTTCATCCACCCTGCTGAGACACCAGCGAGTTCACACTGGGGAGAGGCCGTTCACCTGCTCTGAGTGTGAGAAGGGATTCACTCAGTCATCCATCCTGCTGAGACACCAGCGAGTTCACAAGTGACTGCAGGGGTTGGATTCTGTTGTTGTTGCTGCTGTTAATCATATCCAGGACTGAACCATGTTCATTCTGACAGGGTTTCTGCTGATGTTAATAACCCCTATAACTGGGCTGGAGTTTAATATTCTGGATAGATGTCAAATAAATCAACTTTGTTTTAAACACATTATTGTAGATTTTCTTCTTTCCCACCTGAGTGTTTAGCATCACCTGGCTGGAGCTCAGAAAGGACAATCTTGGGGAGGATCGTACGGCGGGAACAGAACTCCAGCCTGAACACAGTCCTTCAGGGCCACACTGAGAGGGGCAAACGGCAGTTTGGTCTTTCTCGTCTCTCTTCACTGACAGCAAAGTCCCCATGAGGGTTAATCTCGAGACGTGTGAGAAATGTGTCGCAGCTGCTCTCTGCCATGGTTCAGAGCTCCTAGGCACGGAACAGAAGGCTCCTTTAGGAATGTACCCCAGTGCTTTTTTTTTAATGGCCTTTTTAACCTGTGTTGCTACTTTTAGTGCTTTGTGTATCTGTATCCCTGGATCCCTCTGCTCCTCTAGCCCATTTAGCACTGCGCAAACCGGGGTCCTGCTGGACCACTGGGGAGCGGGGTGTCGGATCAAGAGGAGCGCCGGGCTGAGCGATCGCGGCCGACACCCTGAAGAAGAAAGGGGAAGGGGGCAGGTGCTGGCAGTCGGCCAAAATAAAAAGTTGCCGCCCGACACCTGCCCTTTAAGTGGCGCTGCTGCGGCTGCAAGAATGACTCCTGACCCTGTCGGACATATCATCCGGCGATAGGTCAGGGGTCGCAACCCAAGGTTGCAGCCGGGGTGCTGCGCATGGCGATGACATCATTGCCGGCGGTGCAGTGCTGCGGGGTGCTACCGGCTACCGCCGCCACTAAACTCCCGCTGAATATCGCGGGAGGCACAAAGCAATCCAATTTCACCCCCTTGTCCAAGTAGTGTGTGGCCTCCTTATTCTTCCCACCAAAACACACCACCTCACACTGATCTATAGTGAAATTCATTAACACACCACCTCACACTGATCTACAGTGAAATTCCTTAACACACCACCTCACACTGATCTATAGTGAAATTCATAAACACACCACCTCACACTGATCTACAGTGAAATTCATTAGCCAATTACATGCCCATTCTGAAATTTATTAATGTCTTCTTGCATTTTGTCTTCCTCAGGATTAACTCTACCTCCCAATTTGGTGTCATCAACAAATTTTGAAATTGTACCTCTGATTCCCAAGTCCAAATCGTTTATGTAAATGGTGAACAATAGTGATCCCAGCGCCGATCCCTGTGGAACACCACTTCTCACCTTTTGCCAGTCTGAGTAGCTACTCCCAACCCCTACTCTCTGTTTTCTGTTTTGTAACCAGCTTGCTATCCATAAACGGTATGTAAGATCGACAAGATGACCCAGGTCAGGCCGTGTGGAGTGAAGGGCCAGGCAGCAGAATGGATGGAAAGCTGGCTACAAAACAGAAATCAGAGGGTTGGCGTTAAGGGTAGTTTGTTGCGATCTTTCCATCCATTCTGCTGCCTGGCCCTTGACTCCACACGGCCTGACCGTGGTCATCTTGTAGACCGTACATACTGCAGACACAGTGCACCAGTGGTGGAGGGGGTGGATATTGAGTCCTGTGGCAGGGGTGCTGATGAAGTGGATTTCTCTGTCCGTGAGTTTTGAGGCATCGCTAGTGGCGTTTTTCACCTCTTTCCACCTTTAAAAAAAACCTTGCTGCCAGTTTATTAAAGCCATTAACAGCCGCTCGGGTGGGACACCCCAATAAATGAGGCCTTGTAAGTTTCCCTCAGAATGACAGGCCTGAACCCGAGTTAGAAAACATTTAGTAATTAAACCAGACTGGGCAGGGCCTGAGGTGCCAGTTAGTAACGGAAAATTGGTGGCCAGCGTACTTCACACCAGGGCTGAGGACCCGGGGACTCGGGTTTCTGTGTCATTTATTGATTAATTTTGTTTATTGCTGAATCTCAATCAGACTGGCGGGTCATCTTGCTGTCTGACGGAGGCGTGGGTCCCCAATGGAGGGCTCTCTATGTGGGGGTCCTTCCCAGCACCATTGGGGATCTGGGGTGGAGACTGTTGCAGGGAACTGTCGTGTGCAACAGTTTAAGCTGCTTTCCGGACTCCAAGGCCAGATGTGATGTTTGCGACCTAGATGAGTCCACGTGCTGTGTATATAGTCAGTGTGAGAGGTTACAGCCCCTGTATAGTTACCTGAAGGGGCTGCTCCTCAACTCTTGGTTACACTTTAGCCCCACGCTCCTAATCTTTGGCCGCCCGGTGCGGAGGGGGGTGGGTAAGTGGGAGGATCTTCTCCTGGACCTGCTCTTGGGCCTGGCAAAAACAGCAATTTGTAGGCCCAGGATGGGCGGGGCCCATGGGGGTTCACTCTGGCTGCCTGCCTCTCTCCCATGGTCTTGTCCCTGCCCGGGTGGCCCTGGAGAGGGAGCAGGCGGTGTCCACCGGTTCACTTGATACCTTCCTCGACTGGTGGACACGGAAGGTATCAAGATGCGATAATCGATCCTCACAATCACATTGTGATTTAGAAACATAGAAACATAGAGATAGGAACAGGAGTAGGCCATTCGGCCCTTCGAGCCTGCTCCGCCATTCAATGAGATCATGGCTGATCTTCGTCTGAGATCATAGCTGATCTTACCAGTTCAGTACCCCGTCCCCGCCTTTTCTCCGTAACCCTTAATCCCCTTAGCCTTCAGAAATATATCCAATTCTCTCTTGAAAATATTTATTGAATTAGCCTTCACAGCCCTCTGTGGCAGGGAATTCCACAGGCTCACCACTCTTTGAGTGAAGAAATTCTTCCTCATCTCTGTTTTAAATGATTTGCCCGCTATTTTTAGACTGTGGCCCCTGGTTCTGTGCTCCCCTGCCATTGGAAACATTCTCTCTGAATTCAGCCTGTCCAGGCCTGCCATAATTTTATATGTTTTGATGAGATCCCCTCTCAACCTTCTAAACTCCAGTGAGTACAAGCCCAAACTATTCAATCTCTCCTCGTAGGTCATTCCCGCCATTCCAGGTATCAGCCTGGTGAATCGCCGCTGCACTCTTTCCATGGCAAGAACATCCTTCCGCAGATGGGGCGACCAAAACTGTACACAATACTCCAGATGCGGTCTCACCAGCACCTTGTACAGCTGTAGTAAGGTATCCCTATTCCTATACTCGAACCCCCTTGATATGAAGGCCAACATACCATTTGCCTTCTTAATCGCCTGTTGCACCTGCATGCTCTCCTTCAGTGACTGGTGCACAAGAACACCCAGGTCCCTCTGCACCTCCCCATCTCCCAATCTATTGCCATTTAGATAATAATCCACCCTCCTGTTTTTACCCCCAAAGTGGATAACCTCGCATTTATCCACATTATAGTGCATCTGCCACGTATCCGCCCATTCCCCCAACCTGTCCAAATCGCACTGTAGCCTCCTGACATCCTCATCAGAGCCCACCCCTCCTCCTAGTTTAGTGTCGTCAGCGAATTTGGAAATATTGCATCCAATTCCCTGATCCAGATCATTTATATATATTGTGAACAGCTGGGGTCCCAGGACAGATCCTTGCGGCACCCCGCTGGTCACTGCCTGCCACTCCGAAAACGAGCCGTTTATTCCAACTCTCTGTTTTCTATCCGCCAGCCAGTTCTCTATCCACGTTAATACTTTGCCCCCAATCCCATGAGCCTTAATTTTGCATGATAATCTTTTGTGTGGAACCTTATCGAAGGCTTTCTGGAAGTCAAGGTACACCACATCCACTGGCTCTCCCCCATCTATTTTACCAGTTACTTCCTCAAAAAATTCCAGCAGATTAGTCAAACACGATTTACCCTTTGTAAATCCATGTTGACTCTGTCCGATCCTTTCCCCATTTGTCAAGTGCTCCGCTATTTTATCCTTAATAATGGACTCTAGCATTTTGCCCACAACCGATGTAAGGCTTACTGGTCTATAATTCCCTGCTTTCTCTCTACCCCCCTTTTTAAATATTGGGGTAACATTAGCTACCCTCCAATCCACGGGTACTGTTCCCGAGTCAATGGAGTTCCGGAAGATGATCCTTAGAGCATCTGCTATCTCCAGGGCCACCTCCTTAAGTACCCTAGGATGTAGTTTATCAGGCCCCGGGGATTTGTCGGCATTCAGTCCCCTCAACTTACCCAACACCATATCCCTAGAGATACTAATTTCTGTCAGCTCCTCCCTCTCATTAGTCCCTATGTTTGTCGATATTCCTGGGAGGTTATTTGTGTCCTCCTTTGTGAATACAGAACCAAAGTATGAGTTTAATTGGTCTGCCATTTCCTTATTCTCCATTATATATTCTCCCGAATCGGACTGCAAGGGACCGACTTGGGATTTTACCAGTCTTTTCCTCCTGATATACCGATAAAAGCTTTTGCAGTCTGTCTTTATGTTTGCTGCAAGTTTACTTTCGTATTCTATTTTCCCCTTCCTGATTAATCCCTTTGTCCTCTTTTGCTGTATCCTGTACTGCCCCCAATCTTCCGGCCTGGTGCTTTTTTTTGCCAGTTGATATGCCCTTTTTTTTTATTTTATGCTGTCCCTAATTTCCCTCGTTATCCACGGTTGAGTCACCTTTTTAGGTTTATTTTTATGCCAAACCGGTATAAACATGTTCTGGAATTCTTCCATTCTATCTTTGAATGCTTGCCATTGTCTATCCACTGTCAATCCCCCCAGAAACACCACCCAATCAATCTTACCCAATTCCCATCTCATACCCTCGTAATTCCCTTTATTTAAGTTCTGGACCTTAGTCTCTGATTCAATTTCCTCACTCTCCATCTCGACTGAGAGCTCGATCATATTATGATCGCTCTGACCCAAGGGGCCTCGTACAAGAAGATTGCTGATAAGTCCCTTCTCATTGCACAATACCCAGTCTAAAATGGCCTGATCTCGAGTCGGCTCCTCGACATATTGGTCCAGATAACCGTCCCGAAAACATTCCAGGAATTCCTCCTCCTCAGAATTTTTACTAATTTGGGTAGTCCAATCAATATGTAAATTAAAGTCACCCATGATGACAGCTGTGCTCTTATCGCACGCTTCTCTAATTTCCCTTTTTATGCCTTCCCTCACCTCCATATTACTATTTGGAGGCCTATATATCACACCCACTAACGTTTTCCTCCCCTTGCTATTTCTCATTTCTACCCATACAGATTCCGTTTCATCCGAGTTAATATCCTTCCTTTCCATTGCATTAATCCCCTCCTTTACCAGCAATGCTACCCCACCTCCCCTACCTTTTTGCCGATCCTTCCTAAATATTGTATATCCCTGGATGTTAAGTTCCCAGCCTTGCCCACCCTGCAGCCACGTTTCTGTAATCCCAATCAAATCATACTTGTTTACCTCTATTTCCACAACTAATTCATCCACCTTGTTCCTAATGCTTCTAGCATTAAGATACAAAGCCTTCAGGCTTGCTTTTTTCACACTCTCATTATGAATTAGTTTGGCCCTTTGTGTTTCTCTCCTTTGCTTATTGCTTCTCACCTTTCTACCATCTATTTCTGACTTCATATGACTTCCCTCTTTTCCACTACCTAGGTTCCCATCCCCCTGCCAAATTAGTTTAAATCCTCCCGAACCGCCCTAGAAAATATTACCCCGAGGACATCGGCTCCCTCACAGTTCAGGTGTAGACCGTCCCCTTGGTACAGGTCACTCCTCCCCAAGAACTGGTTCCAATGCCTCAAGAATTTAAATCCCTCTCCCTTGCACCACTGCTCAAGCCACGTATTTAGCTTATCTATCTTACTCTCTCTAAACTTATTAGCTCGTGGCACTGGTAGCAATCCAGAGATTACTACCTTTGAGGTCCTACTTTTCAATTTAGCTCCTAACTCCCTAAATTCAGCTTGTAGGACCTCCTCCCTCTTTTTACCTACATCGTTGGTACCTACATGTACCACGACAACTGGCTGATCCCCCTCCCCCTTCAGAATGCTCTGCACCCGCTCCGAGACATCCTTGACCCTTGCACCAGGGAGGCAACATACCATCTTGGAGTCTCGGTCTCGGCCACAGAAACTCCTATCTATCCCCCTTACAATTGAATCCCCTATCACTATAGCCCTATCCCTCTTTTTCCCGCCCTTCTGTGCAGCAGAGCCAGTCATGGTGCCCTGAACCTGGCTGCTGGTGCCTTCCCCTGATAAGTCATCTCCCCCAACAGTACCCAAAACGGTAAACCTGTTTTGGAGGGAGATGACCGCAGGTGACTCCTGCACTACCTTCCTGCCTTTACCCTGCCTTTTGGTCACCCATTTACTGTCTGACCTAGCCTTTACCTGCGGTGTGACCAACTCACTGAATGTGCTATCCGCAACATCCTCAGCATCGCGTATGCTCCAGAGTGAGTCCATTCGCAGCTCCAGCGCCGCCATGCGGTCCGCTAGGAGCTGCAGCTGGACACACTTCCTGCACACATAGTTGTCAGGGACAGTGTCCCTGATTTCCCACATGGCACAGGAGAAGCATGACACGGGTCCGAGCTGCCCTTCCATGACTTAACCCTTACAATACCCTTTTATTTACTACGATTTAGCTTAATTATTGAATTCTACTTAGAATAAGTTTGTGAAAGTACTCACCAACCAGTCACCTACCTGTTTTCTGGTGTTGTATTTTCACTGCCGCCTCCTGTCCTGGAACCTTTTCCACCTAGGTTAGGCTCCTGAAATAAAATAAATTGAACCTACCTTTTCAACTTCCCCTAACCCCTAAAAGGTTAGAGGAGGGTTAATAATTAATTATTAATTGTGTGTGTGTCACAAATACATTTCTTCTATTTTGATACAAAAGTTCTACTAGACATGTTAAACTACTAGATATTTAATCAGGGCTGCAGCTGCTGAAAGGTTGACTGTACTGAGGTTTGTGGCCAGAGCTGGCAGACATGTTGTTCTGAAGTCTGATGTCTCACACCTGAAGAGTCTGTTTATGTCGTGTTGTAATGACCTTTTTCTGTTGCCTGGTGACACATTTCCATTTCTTAATTTACAAAGATCACAACCCCATCAGTGAACAATGGATTGCCAGTCTGCCACTTTTTAGTGAGGCTTGAAAGGATTCGCTGTGAAGCTACACCTGCCCATCTGTCAGTGTGTCACTGTGTTTGGATTGTGTTAGATAACAGTCCTAATATCTCGCCTACATCCATTACAATTTTTGAAATGTTAGATTGTACTTGGAAGAAGTTGAGTTTGAATCTGACAATTCTGAAATTGGGAGCTGTTAATAATTTCTGTTTTTCACATAACTATATAGTGATGTGATCAGTCAAAGCAAATTAATAGATGGTGCTATTTACTGAACACAACTGAATAATTCTACAAGGATGCTATCGCAGTCTTCCTCAGTATTAACTACACCCCCCAATTTAGTGTCATCAGCAAATTTTGAAATTGTACTTCTGATTCCCAAGTCCAAATCATTCATGTAAATGGTGAACAACAGTGGTCCCAGCACCAATCCCCGTGGAACACCACTTCCCACCTTCCACCCATCTGCGTAAATACCTTTAACTCATCCCGTCACTATAACTGGACTTGTCTCCATTCCCGTGCCGAGGGGATTGCTGTACCAGATGGGAGGGGCAACATTTGGGGACTCTCGATTCTCCACCAATTCCCATTCCCCTTCTTTCTGGTGGATAATGGAGGTGCCACTGTGTATAATGTGTAAGTCAGTAAGAGTTGTCAGCGAGGATTAATCAGCACTTTCTAATTGGAGATGATAATCAATGGAATCTTTCAGACAATGAATTGTAGATTTTATAGCAAAGATTAATATACAATTGAAGTAAAAGGTCATAACTTTATTGTAAAATATTTCAGGGACACACATCAGAAATTAAGGGGAAAGATCAGACAGCAGTACTTAAAGGGACACTGTTGCCCCGACAACTCAATCAGCTATATATCCAGAATATTAAAATCCAGCCCAGTTATAGGGGTTATTAACATCAGCAGAAACAAACCCCAACTGTCAGAATGAACATGGTTCAGTCCTGGATGTGATTAACAGCAGCAATAACAGCAGAATCGAACCTCTGCAGTCACTTGTGAACGTGCTGGTGTCTCAGCAAGTTGGATGACTGATTGAATCCCTTCTCACACACTGAGCAGGTGAACGGACTCTCCCCGGCGTGAACTCGCTGGTATGCCAGCAGGTTGGATGACTGATTGAATCCCTTCTCACACACTGAGCAGGTGAAGGGCCTCTCCCCAGTGTGAATGTGCTGGTGTCTCAGAAGGTCAGAGGAATTAGTGAATCCCTTCTCACACACGGAGCAGGCGAATGGCCTCTCCCCAGTGTAAAGCGCTGGTGTCTCAGAAGGTCAGAGGAATTAGTGACTCCCTTCTGACACACGGAGCAGGTGAATGGCTTCTCCCCAGTGTGAATGTGCTGGTGTCTCAGAAGGTCAGAGGAATTAGTGAATCCCTTCTCACACACGGAGCAGGTGAACGGTCTCTCCCCAGTGTGAATGTGCTGGTGTATCAGCAGGTTGGATGAATTAGTGAATCCCTTCTCACACACAGAGCAGGTGAATGGCCTCTCCCCAGTGTGAATGTGCTAGTTTATCAGCAGGTTGGATGAATTAATGAATCCCTCCTCACACATGGAGCAGGTGAACGGTCTCTCCCCAGTGTGAATGTGCTGGTGTATCAGCAGGTTGGATGAATTAGTGAATCCCTTCCCACACTCGGAGCAGGTGAACGGCCTCTCCCCGGTGTGAACTCGCTGCATCGATGAGTTTCCAGCTGGGACATGGAGCTGAATCAGTTGAAGCCTCATCCACACGCACAACACGTGTACGGTTTCTCCCCGCTGTGAACGGTGCGATGTTTTTTCAGACTGTGTAACTGTTTAAAGCTCTTTCCACAGTCAGTGCACTGGAACACTCTCACTCGGGTGCGTGTGTCTCGGTGCTTTTCCAGTCACACCGATCTTCGAAATCTTTTCCCACAGACAGAACAGGCAAACATTTCTCCTTCCACATTCAAAGGCCGATATTCCCTGTAAAAGCAGTTTACAAAAGACATCACTGTAAGTTCAGGATTAAAATTTGGAACAGATAATTCTAGTTTCTATGGAACATTCTCTCCTCTCTTATTACATAGAATTACACAGATTGTACAGCACAGAAACAGGCCAATCGGCCCAACTGGTCCATGTGGTGTTTATGCTCCACACGAGCCTCCTCCCATCTCTCTTCATCTCACCCTATCAGCATCTCCTTCTATTCCTTTCTCCCATGTGTTTATCCAGCTTCCCCTTAAATACATCCATGCTCTTCGCCTCAACTACTCCCTGTGGCAGCAAGTTCCACATTCTCAGCACCCTCTGGGTGAAGGAGTTTAATCTAAATAGGACTTCCCTGGGCAGCCAATCAGCACTGCTGCCTCTTTTGTGCATTTCCTGGTGAGGCGAAACAGTTGATATTTTCTGATCAAAAAGAGCTGAGGTCGGCAGCATTAGTCCTGTTTTGCCTCCTTTGGAGACCAGGTGTACGAGTAGAGTGAGCGCAGCCTTCACAGCAACCGCAATAAAATTGTTACAGTTGTGAAGGAACTTTGTGTAAGTGCACTGGATCACAAACAAAATATGTGTGTCGATTATTGTCTTATTACCTGATGTGCCAAATAACTGCCTGAATCCAAGAGGTTAAAGCTTAAAACTAAAGGCTTTTATTAAGTAAGAACATGGCATCGAGTTAACACAGGGCAACCATCATTCATCACTGACCCAGCCCTTATGAGTAAGACTCACACCAATCCGGAAGGATCCAGAGGGGCGGGGCTAGGGAGGAGCATTAGTGGCTACACCTGTAGAACATTCCAGACATTAACAAGTACAACAACAACAGGCAATACAAATGCCAGAACACAGAGTTATTTCATCACATTCACCCCCTGCTATAGATTCAGTCTGTCAGGAGGTCTAATAGTCCTCTGGGAATGACGTAACTCTTGCTGAGGCTCCTCCCAGAGTACTAACTCCAGTTCATTCAAAGTCCCAGAATCATCAGTGTTTTCCACACTGAGGGTTTGTGTCTCTGAAGGTCCAATACCACGATTGAAAACTCTACTCTCAGAGTCGAACTCTTTTCGAGCTCCAGCGGGTGCAAGATCTTTAATAGAGACCGTATCCTCTCGCCCATCCGGATATTGAATGTACGCATACTGGGGATTAGCATGGAGGAGTTGTACTTCCTCCACCAGTGGATCAGTCTTGTGGCCTCTCACATGTCTGCGCAACAACACAGGGCCCGTGGTCGTCAACCATGTGGGTAACAGTACTCCATTGGTAGCTTTTCTTGGAAAGCTAAACATCCTTTCATGAGGGGTGGCATTCGTCGCTGTACACAAAAGAGACCTTATGGAATGCAGCACGTCTGGCAGGACATCCTGCCAGCGAGAGGTCGGCAGGCCTCGCGACTTCAGAGACCATACGATAGCCTTCCACACTGTCGCATTTTCTTTCTCGACCTGACCATTACCATGAGGGTTATAGCTGGTAGTTCTACTTGTTGCAATCCCTTTCGATAACAAAAACTGTCGCAATTCTTCGCTCATAAAGGCAGAACCCCTATCATTATGTATATAGTTAGGCATGCCAAACAAGGAAAACAGTTGGCAGAGGCATTTAATTACAACAGCCCTGGTCACATCCGGACAGGGGATAACAAAAGGGAACCGAGAGTACTCGTCTGTAATATTAAGAAAATAGACATTACGGTCGCTCGATGGAAGGGGACCTTTAAAATCAAGACTCAAATGCTCAAATGGTCGAGTTGCTTTAATAAGATGAGCTGGCTTGGACGGCTTATAGAAGCGGGGTTTGCATTCAACACAAACACGACAGGTTCTGGTCATTGTCCGGACCTCCTCAATAGAATAGGGTAGATTGTGGGACTTAATGAAGTGGTTCATTCTGGTAATCCCAGGGTGGCAGAGTGCGTCATGGAGACTTTGAAGCTTATCTATACCCAGACTAGCACATACTCCTCATGACAAAGCATCCGACGGCTCATTGAATACTCCAGGCCTGTACTGAATATCATAGTCATATGTTGACAGTTCTATTCGCCATGTTAAAATCTTATCATTTTTGATCTTGCCTCTCTGCTTAGTGTTGAACATAAAGGCCACAGATCGCTGGTCAGTAATGAGCGTAAAACGTCGGCCAGCGAGATAATGCCTCCAATACCTGACTGCTTCAATAATCGCCTGTGCCTCCTTTTCCACTGAAGAATGTCGAATTTCTGGTCCTTGCAATGTATGAGAGAAGAAAGCTACTGGTCTACCAGCTTGGTTAAGAGTTGCTGCCAATGCAAAATCAGATGCATTGACTTTCCACTTGAAAAGGGATCTTCTCATCCACAGCACATACCACTTCCTTCTCCATGTCCCGTTTGATATTAAAGAAAGCCTCCTGAGCTTCCGCCGATAGCGGAAAAGACGTCGACTTAATAAGAGGTCGGACTTTATCTGAGTAGCTAGCCATCCACTGGGCATAGTACAAGAAGAATCCCAGACACCTTCTTAAAGCTTTTACAGTGTGAGGTAAAGGTAATTCCTTAAGTGGGCGTAATCTTTCAGGATCATGCTCCCGTTGGTTGCGGCCACAGATAGTAACATTGTCCAGGTACGGGAATGTTGCTTCCAATGCGTATTCATCCACCATATGATCCATCTCCCGTTGGAAGACGGATACCCCATGTGATGAAATATTCCATTCATCACTGCCTGTGACTGTGGTCGGTTTCAGTGTCATTTCCCTTCCCCCAGTCCTCATTGTATTGTTTATTGGAATGTGCTGGAATGTGCTGTGTGTAGGGCTCCGCCCATACCTGGCCCCTTCTGTAAGCTAGCTCAGTCTGGCCTCAGTCCCCAGAAGGATGATACCTCTCTCTCTTACGTGTTACTTTCTAAGTTAATAAAAGTCTTGTTTTGTTTTGCTAACATCGGGTCTCGGAATTATTGAGGCACATCAATTTTATTAACTTATTTTTCAACACTATGGATCAACTCCTGAAACCCGAACGTTTGGATTTGGATCAACATGCTCCGGACGCATCAGCACGCTTCGGACACTGGTTTGAGTGTATGGAATTCTTCCTGGACAATTCCGCAGCCGTCAAAGACGCTACGGACGCTGCGAGGATGAGACTCAGAATTCTGCGGAATTGGGTAAGCCACCGGGTTTACCCCCTCATCCAAGACGCCGATACGTACCTGGCCGCCTGCGACATCTTAAAGGCGCATTACCAGCAGCCTACGAATGAGGTGTATGCTAGGAATCTGCTCGCTACTCGCGCACAGCGACCTGGGGAATCGGTGGAGGAGTTCCTAAGCACCCTGAAAATGCTTGGCAAAGACTGCAAGTGCCGAGATGTAAAAGCCGCAGTGTACACTGACGAGTTTGTTCGCGATGCCTTTATCACAGGCCTCAGCTCCACTTACATCCGGCAAAGACTGCTGGAAAAAACGGGGTTGGACCTGAAACAGGCTGCGGACACCGCGCGATCCCTGGATGTGGCCCAGAGAAACTCGGACGCCTACTCTTCAGCCCACGCCGTCCACGCCGCCACGTGTGCACCGAGGGCACCGCCATCTTGGAAGGCATCTTCCCCGCCCGGCAGCCCGACACCGGCGGGGCCCCGCTCTCCCCCCAGAAGCCCTACGACAGCCGCGACGCGTCAGAGACCCAACTGCTACTTCTGCGGGCAGCCAAAACACACCAGAAACCTGTGCCCGGCGAAAGGCACCACCTGCTTTAAGTGCGGTAAGAAGGGGCACTTCGGGAAGGTGTGCAGAGGGAACCCCGCCGGAAAACCAACCGCCGGAAAACCCGCCACCGCCGCGTGTGCGCCGTGGGAGCGGCCATCTTGGACGCCATCTTGCCCGACCTCGTGGGGTCCGCCATCTTATGAGCAGACAGCGTGGACGCCATCTTGTATCGATCAGGGCCCTACAGTGGCATCGGTCACAGTGGACCAGACCAGGCCGCACCCGCTATCCAAATCAATGGTGGACATCGAGGTAAACGGGTGCCGGGTTAAATGTTTAATTGACAGTGGAAGCACGGAGAGTTTTATCCACCCAGAACTGGCACAACAACTCTCCCTAAAGGTGGTCCCTGCTCAGGGTACCATCTCTATGGCTGATAAAACCCAGGCATCGACCATTCTGGGTTACTGCACGGTACAATTGGGCGTTAATGGAACTGTATACGATAATTTTAAAGTATTAATCATGAAGAACCTATGTGCAAGCGTGATCTTGGGCCTGGATTTCCAGTGCAACCACCAAAGCATCACGCTCAAGTATGGTGGGTCCCAGCCGCCCCTCACAGTGTGCGGTCTGGCTACCCTGAAGGTAAAGCCGCCTTCGCTATTCGCGAACCTTACCCCTAACTGCCGGCCAATAGCGACCAAAAGCAGGAGGTACAGCTGGGAGGACAGGCGGTTTATCGCGACCGAGGTAGACAGGCTCCTGAAAGAGCGCATTATTGAATGCAGCAACAGCCCGTGGCACGCCCAAGTGGTAGTGGTAAAGGGTAGCAAGAAGAAACGGATGGTGATCGACTATAGTCAAACGATCAACAGGTACACCCAACTAGACGCCTACCCGCTACCCCGCATATCAGAAATGGTGAACCAAATCGCCCAATACCGGGTGTTCTCCACCATCGACCTCAAGTCAGCATACCACCAGCTCCCTATCAGACCAGAGGACCGCCCGTACACCGCCTTCGAGGTGAACGGACGCCTCTACCAATTCCTCAGAGTCCCCTTTGGGGTGACGAATGGGGTCTCGGTCTTTCAGAGGGAGATGGACCGCATGGTCGATGACCACCACTTGCAGGCAACCTTCCCCTACCTCGACAATGTCACCATCTGCGGCCACAATCAGCAGGATCACGACTCGAACCTCAAGAGGTTCCTGGAAACCGCACAAAAACTCAACCTCACATACAACGAGGACAAGTGCATTTTCAACACCACGCGCCTCTGCATACTAGGCAGCGTGGTGGAGAATGGGGAAATCGGACCAGACCCCGACCGATTGCGCCCCCTACGGGAGCTGCCCCTGCCCAACACTCCCAAAGCCCTGAAAAGGTGCCTGGGGTTATTTTCTTATTATTCCCAATGGGTCCCCAACTACTCCGAAAAAGCCGGCCCCCTCTTGAAAGCATCCTCTTTTCCGCTCTCTGCTGAGGCCCACGCCGCCTTCAAAAGCATTAAGCAGGATATTGAGCGGGCCACGCTACAGGCAGTGGACGAGAACACTCCATTTCAAGTGGAAAGTGATGCGTCTGACTTCGCCTTGGCGGCCACCCTCAACCAGGCGGGGCGGCCCGTAGCTTTCTTCTCGAGGACCCTCCAAGGGCCCGAGATCAGGCACTCCTCCGTGGAAAAGGAGGCCCAAGCCATCGTGGAGGCAGTGCGCCACTGGTGCCACTACCTAGCTGGCAAACGCTTCACCCCACTTACCGACCAGCGGTCGGTAGCGTTTATGTTCAATAATAAACAGAGGGGGAAGATTAAAAATGATAAGATTCTTAGGTGGCGGATCGAGCTCTCCACCTTCGAGTACGACATCATTTACTGGCCAGGGGCCCTTAACGAATCCCCTGACGCCCTCTCACGAGGGATGTGTGCCAGCGCCACCGGGGATCGGCTACAGACCCTCCACAACGACCTCTGCCACCCAGGGGTCACGCGGCTGTTCCACTTCATAAAGTCCCGTAACTTACCCTACTCGATTGAGGAAGTTCGGTCTCTGACCAGGAACTGCCGCACTTGCGCTGAGTGCAAGCCTTGGTTCTACCACCCTGATAGAGCCCACTTAATCAAAGCTACACGGCCCTTTGAGCAGCTCAGCTTAGATTTCAAGGGCCCCCTCCCGTCCGTCGACCGCAATGTTTACTTCCTGAACATTGTGGACGAATACTCCCGGTTCCCATTCGCCTTCCCCTGCCCAGACATGACCAGCGCCACGGTCATTAAATGCCTCAACAGCCTGTTCTGCCTGTTCGGTATGCCGAGCTACATCCATACGGATAGGGGGGCGTCCTTCATAAGTGAAGAGCTACGCCAGTACATGCTGTCCAAGGGGATCGCCACGAGCCGTACCACCAGCTACAACCCCCGGGGTAACGGCCAAGTGGAGCGAGAGAACGGGACAGTATGGAAAGCAGTCACTCTAGCTCTAAGGACCAAGGGCCTCCCTATCTCCCGCTGGCAGGAAGTCCTCTCGGATGTGCTCCATTCGATACGGTCACTATTGTGTACGGCCACTAATGCCACGCCTCATGAACGAATGTTTGTCTTTCCCCGGAAATCCACCTCAGGCGTATCCATGCCATCATGGCTCTCCATCCCAGGTCCGGTACTTGTGCGAAGGCATGTGAGGGGTCACAAGACGGACCCTCTCGTGGAGCCAGTACACCTACTCCACGCCAACCCCCAATACGCATATGTCCGGCACGCCGATGGAAGGGAGGACACCGTGTCCATAAAAGACGTCGCCCCAGCCGGCATCGACAACAACCACGGCAATAGCAGCAACAACGATCACAGCAACTCTTACCCACCCACTACTCTTTCATCACCCCCGGAAGAACATCGACCAATGGCACCCCCACCAACTACCCCTTCAACAACCCTGGCGGCACCCCCGGCAGAGACCCAGGAGGCTACCGGGGACACCCAGCCGACACCCGCGGCACCACAACAGCCACGTCGGTCGCAGAGGACTATCAAACCCCCGAACAGACTAAATCTATAGAAGGGGTGAATGTGATGAAATATTCCATTCATCACTGCCTGTGACTGTGGTCGGTTTCAGTGTCATTTCCCTTCCCCCAGTCCTCATTGTATTGTTTATTGGAATGTGCTGGAATGTGCTGTGTGTAGGGCTCCGCCCATACCTGGCCCCTTCTGTAAGCTAGCTCAGTCTGGCCTCAGTCTCCAGAAGGAAGATACCTCTCTCTCTTACGTGTTACTTTCTAAGTTAATAAAAGCCTTGTTTTGTTTCACTAACATCGGGTCTCGGAATTATTGAGGCACATCACCCCATTCGTCACTCCAAAGGGCACCCTAAGGAATTGGTACAGGCGCCCATTAGCTTCGAAGGCCGTATAAGGTTGGTCTTCTATTTTGATGGGGAGTTGGTGGTAGGCAGACTTTAAATCAATGGTGGAGAACACGCGGTACTGAGCTATCTGGTTCACCATCTCAGAAATACGAGGCAAAGGGTAGGCATCTAATTGGGTATACAAGTTTATAGTCTGACTACAATTGACCACAAGTCTTTTCTTTTCATTAGTTTTAACCACCAGCACCTGGGCACACCACGGGCTATTACTGTGTTTGATGATTCCCTCCCGTTGAAGCATTTCCACTTCCTCTTTTACAAATTTTTTATCTTCTGAACTATACCGTCGACTCTTAGTCGCGATAGGTCTACAATTACGAGCAAGGTTCACGAACAAAGAAGGCAGACTTATTTTTAAAGTAGAAAGGCTGCAGACTGTGAGCGGAGGCTGGGATCCACCATACTTAAGAGTGATGCTCTCATGCTGACACTGGAAGTCCAAGCCTAAAATTAAGTTCACACACAACTGAGGTAATATGGGGAGTTTAAAGTCCTTATACTCTGTATCCTTAACGGTCAATGTGACTTTACAATATCCAGTTACCTCCGAAGTAAGGAACTTGGACGCCATCATGATTTCACTTCGAGTAGGATACACCTTCAATGAACAGGAGTTAACAAGGTTGGGGTGTATAAAACTTTCAGTACTGCCACAGTCTATCAAACACCCAGTAGGACGACCATTAATCTTGATGTCCATCATAGATTTCGACAAGGAACACAGTATGGTCTGGTCAACCGTAACCGAGGCTAGAGTAAAACGATAGGCAGCAGCAGAGAAGACATCGGGTACAGGATTACCCTTACACACTTTATGAAAATGTCCCCGTTTCGTACATTTAAAACAGGTAGCCTCTCTGGCTGGGCATCTTTGCCTGGGGTGTTTAGATTGGCCACAAAAATAACACTTAGACCCATGGGGTACAGCCGCAACAATAGGATTAAGTGGAGGCTCCTTTGGTGTTATGGATGCCTCCATATTCGGAACGCACGAGGCTGAGAGAGATGCATGGGCTGATGCATACACTTCTAAATTCTTCTGGGCTACATCTAATGATCGAGCAGTAGCGACGACCGTTTTTAAAACTAATGAGTCATTCTCGAGGAGTCTCTGTCTAATATAATTAGATCGGAGGCTAGATATGAAAGAATCGCGGATGGCTTCTTCCTGATACAATATGGCAGAGACAGCCTTATAGTTGCAATCCTTAGTCAAAGCCTTAAGACCCTGTAGGAAATCGTCCAGGGATTTCTCGGGTAATTGCCTGCAAGTAGACAAACGATACCTGGCGTATACTTCATTAACCGACTTAAGGTACTGGGCCTTAAGGGCTGCGAGGGCCTCTTCATATGTAGTAATATCTTCAATTATAAAGTAAGTTTGATGACTTACCAAGTTGGTTAGAAGACCCAACTTGTTAACCATTGGATCGAACGATGCGATGAAGTGTTCAAAACATCGAAGCCAATGCGTAAATTTCTTCAACGCATCTGCCGAATGGGGATCGATATCCAGACGCTTTGGTTTCAAAAATCGATCCATCTTGCAAAAGTTGTTACTTAATAAAATTGATGCGCCAAATAGCTGCCTGAATCCAAGAGGTTAAAGCTTAAAATGAAAGGCTTTTATTAAGTAAGAACATGGCATTGAGTTAACACAGGGCAACCATTATTCATCACCGACCCAGCCTTTATGAGTAAGACTCACACCAATCCGGAAGGATCCAGAGGGGCGGGGCTAGGGAGGAGCATTAGTGGCTACACCTGTAGAACATTCCAGACATTAACAAGTACAACAGACAATACAAATGCCAGAACACAGAGTTATTTAATCACATTACCCTACTGTAAAGTGCCTTGAGATGATTTAAAAGCTCTATATAAATGTAAATTGTTGTTGGTGTATAGAGAACTCTGTTGAAATTTAGTGAAATGATCAATAACCAAGGAAGATCATTTCTTTGTTTGGTTCTGTTAGTTTTCATAGAATCATGGAAACATACAGCACAAAGGAGGCCATTCGGCCCATCGTGCCTGTGCTGGCTCTTAGAAAGAGCACTCGTGCTTCATCCCACATCCCTGCTTGTTGTCCGTAACCCTGTAAGATCCTCATCCTCAAGTACCCGCCCAACTCCCTTTTAAACTCATTGATGGAATCAGCTCATGACCTTTTCAGGTCGAGCGTTCCAGATCCCCACAACTCTCTGAGTTTTATTCAATTGTTACCACAGTTGCTTCTGTGAAGGTTTAATAATAAATGCATTTTGCTATGAAAGCAATTAAAACATTCCTAGTATATAAATAGACAGATGCATCAAAATATTAAAATTGTGGGAGGGAGGGCAGTGCTCGCCCAGGGCCCAATAAACAATGGATTTCTTGTTTCCCAGCCCAATGCTCAGAAGATGAAGCCCCAGAGCTGCCTCTGGCTCGGTTCCATCTGCCCTATTCTGACAAGCTGAGGTGTTGGTCAGTGCACTGTGATTGCCCTGTGGGCAGAAAATGGCAAATCTAGAAATATGACCAAAATAACACATTTTAACCCCAAAGCTGTAAATCCCCGTCCCACACACTCTCCCTCCTCCCTGTGCTGAAATCCAAACCCATCGCACCATCTCCAACATTTCTTTCCTCCACTCCCAGTTTTCCCCCTCCCTCTACTCTGGTTGGGTTCAGTTCCACACCCGCTGTGTGCAGAGTGAGAATAAAATCAATGAGTCAATGATTGTCTCTCCTGGTCACTGGGACACTGAAACCTTCAGTTCCACACCCGCTGTGTGCAGAGTGAGAATAAAATCAATGAGTCAATGATTGTCTCTCTTGGTCATTGGGACCCTGAAACCTTCAGTTCCACACCCGCTGTGTGCAGAGTGAGAATAAAATCAATGAGTCAATGATTGTCTCTCCTGGTCACTGGGACACTGAAACCTTCAGTTCTCCACCCGCTGTGTGCAGAGTGAGAATAAAATCAATGAGTCAATGATTGTCCCTCTTGGTCACTGGGACCCTGAAACCTTCAGTTCCACACCCGCTGTGTGCAGAGTGAGAATAAAATCAATGAGTCAATGATTGTCTCTCCTGGTCACTGGGACCCTGAAGCCCCGCCCACTCTCTGTTCCTGTACCAAGATGGCCACACATGCGCCGTGCTACAGGTGGAACCAGTCTGTCTTTCCTCCACCAAGATGGCGGCGTCTAATCCGGGCCTGTCACTGAGAAAAAGCCTCACCGCTGCCATCCGGTGGAACACATTCGGCTGCTGGATCTCATTCGGGCCTGAGACCATTCTCCAACTTTATAAACTCTGCGGTGCGGCCTACCCACAGTTTATTAATCTCCCGGCCCCGCTCCCGCCGACCTGCATCTCCGCCCGGCAACCGCACGGGGCTTTCTCTGTAAAGTCGGTGAGGAACACGTGACCCGAGCCCAGGGCCTGATTGATGGGAGCTTCCTACCAACAGGGAGCGAGCGGGGCGGGGCTGGAGGAGCGAGCCGGCGGTGGTTCCTCCAACCAATCGGGGAGCCCGAGGGGCAGGAATGGCGGCACCCAGTGGGTGGGGCTGGAGGAGCAAGCCGGCGGCGGGTCCCCCAACCAATCGGGGAGCCCAAAGCGTGGGACTAGCGGCACCCAGTAGGCAGGGCTGGAGGAGCGAGCCGGCGGCGGGTCCTCCAACCAATCTGGGAGCCAAAGGGGCTGGACTAGTGCCGGCTGATTGTCTGATCCGCAGGGCAGCGAGTTTCTCCAGTCCCTTATTCAGGGCCCGGGGCCCGGGGAGGCTGTGGGCCTTTATTCCCCGCATTGGACACAAGGCTCTTTGGCTCACAACACACTGGCTCAGGTTTTAATAGAGACTTTTTAAATTCATCAATAAAAGCAGATAAACCCCGTGCTTCTGTGGAAACCCGTCCCTATCTGACAAGGTGCCCGCGCTTCCCCACCATGACTCCTCAATAGCTAGGTTTCCCGCAAGTGAAATTCGGTGAGGATAGTGCTGGGTTGGGGCCGTGCCCCACCCAGCTCGGGCCATCTCTTCCACGTAGGATGAATAGGCAGGTTCCTCCAGACCCTGTCCGGTTTCTCCCGAAGGTCGCTGCGGGGACTCCTCCTAGATTCGTCCAGTGGCGAGGTGATCCCCAACATTCTGTATAACCATATCTTCATTCAATGCTCAGCTCAGGCTGGGCGAACAGGGCTGCTCCTTTGTCCACTCTCCTGCAAAAGAACTTAAAAGGACATGCAGCCAGGTCTCTCACTGACCTGCTGTCTTAGGTGGAGACATGGTCGGGTCCCTCGGCCTCGGACCAAAATACAAGCATTTGGCACACTTATAAACTTAAACCTTGAACTTAAACTCAAAACTACTAGTTACATTCTAAACTTAAAATTTAAACACCTTAAAAGCAAGCTATAAACATTGGTAACTGAACACAAAGCTATAATACAAATGCCGCCCATCTCCGGACGGCCAGGTTAATCTCTGGTGTCACTGTCGCAGATTACTGCTGCCTGCAGCAAAGCTGGACTGCCTCCTGCTTCTGGTCCCTGGCAGCTTATGGCTGCTAGTTGGGGACCTCTGTAGTCTGTTTCCTCCCGGGCTCGGGAGATTGCACTTTGTGGCGGGTACTCTGGTGACCATCTTATCTTGGGCTTGTGGACCCGCTGAGACCTTCTGAGGGGCGTCTCTGTGGGGTAAGAACATAAGAACATAAGAAATAGGAGCAGGAGTAGGCCAACCGGCCCCTCGAGCCTGCTCCGCCAATCGGCCCCTCGAGCCTGCTCTGCCAATCGGCCCCTCGAGCCTGCTCCGCCAATCGGCCCCTCGAGCCTGCTCCGCCAATTGGCCCCTCGAGCCTGCTCCGCCACACGGCCCCTCGAGCCTGCTCCGCCACACGGCCCCTCGAGCCTGCTCCGCCATTCAATAAGATCATGGCTGATCTGATCCTAACCGCCAATCTACTATCACAGAACCATCTCCTGAATCTAACAGAATTAGACACACGAAACAGGAGCAGGATCAGGCTACACGGCCCCTGGGCCCGCTCTGCTACCCACAGGGCCATGACCGATCCGCACCTAAACTCATGTCCAAATTCCTGCCTGCTCCCCGTAACCCTTAATTCCCTTTTCTTCTAGGAAACTGTCTCTTTCTGCTTTAAATTTATGTAATGATGTAGCTTCGACAGCTTTTTGGGGCAGCATATTCCATGGACCTACCACCCTCTGAGTGAAGTAGTTCCTCCTCATCTCAGTTTTGAAAGAGCAGCCCCTTATTCTAAGACTATGCCCCCTAGTTCTAGTTTCACCCATCATCTGGAACATCCTCCCTGCATCCACCCGATCCAACCCGGCACGGTGGCATAGTGGTTAGCACTGTTGCCTCACAGCGCCAGGGACCCGGGTTCGAATCCGGCCTCGGGCGACTGTCTGTGTGGAGTTTGCACATTCTCCCCGTGTTTGCGTGGGTTTTCTCCGGGTGCTCCGGTTTCCTCCCACAGTCCAAAGATGTGCGGGTTAGGTTGATTGGCTATGATAAATTGACCCTTAGTGTTAGGGGGGTTACAGGGATAGAGTGGGATATGTGTTGGTGTAGGGGTTACGGTGATCGGGTGGGATATGTGTCGGTGCAGGCTCGATGGGCTGAAATGGCCTCTATCTGCACTGTGGGGATTCTGTGATTCTGTGAACCCCTTCACAATCTTATATGTTTCAATAAGATCGCCTCTCATTCTTCTGAACTCCAATGAGTAGAGTCCCAATCTACTCAACCTCTCCTCATATGTCCATCCCCTCATCCCCGGGATTAACCGAGTGAACCTTCTTTGTACTGACTCGAGAGCAAGTATGTCTTTTCTTAAGTATGGACACCAAAACTGTATGCAGTATTCCAGGTGCGGTCTCACCAATACCTTGTACAACTGAAGCAATACCTCCCTATTTTTATATTCTATCCCCCTAGCAATGAAAGCCAACATTCCATTGGCCTTCTTAATCACTTGCTGCACCTGCATACTAACCTTTTGAGTTTCGTGCACCAGGACCCCCAGATCCCTTTGTACTTCAGTACTCTCCAGTTTCTTGCCATTAAGATAATAACTTGCTCTACGATTTTTCCTGCCAAAGTGCATAACCTCACACTTTCCAGTATTGTATTCCATCTGCCAAGTCTCTGCCCACTTACTTAGCCTGTCTATGTCCCCTTGCAGGTTTTTTATGTCCTCCTCTCTCACTACTTTCCCTCCCATCTTAGTATCATCTGCAAACTTTGATATGTTACACTCGGTCCCCTCCTCCAAATCGTTAATATAGATTGTAAAGAGTTGGGGACCCAGCACTGACCCCTGTGGAACACCACTGGTTACTGATTGCCAGTCTGAGAATGAACCATTTATCCCAACTCTCTGCCTTCTGTTAGATAGCCAATCCTCTATCCATGCCAGAATATTACCCCCAATCCCGTGATTTTTTATCTTAAGCAATAATCTTTTGTGTGGCACCTTGTCAAATGCCTTTTGGAAGTCTAAATACACTACGTCCACTGGTTTACCTTTATCCACCCTGTATGTTACTTCCTCAAAGAACTCCAGCAAATTTGTCAAACGTGATTTCCCCTTCATAAAACCATGCTGACTTTGTCTTATTAAACTATGATTATCCAAATGTCCTGTTACTGTCTCCTTAATAATGGACTCCAAAATTTTACCTACCACAGATGTTAGGCTAACCGGTCTATAGTTTCCAGCCTTCTGTGTACTGCCCTTTTTAAATAAGGGTGTTACATTAGCAGTTTTCCAGTCTGCTGGGACCTTTGCTGAGTCCAGGGAGTTTTGGAAGATTATTACCAATGCATCCACAATCCCTACCGCCACTTCCCTCAAGACCCTTGGATGTAAGCCATCAGGTCCAGGCGATTTATCCGCCTTGAGTCCCATTATTTTACCGAGTACCACTTCCTTAGTGATTTTGATCGTGTTTATCTCCTCCCCCCCTATAGCCCCCTGCTTGTCCAGTGTTGGGATATTCTTGGTGTCCTCTACTGTAAAGACAGATACAAAATATTCATTCAGTGTTTTTGCCATCTCCATTATTTCCCACCATTAATTTCCCGGTCTCATCCTCTAAGGGACCAACATTTACTTTAGCCACCCTTTTTCTTTTTATATAATTATAAAAACTCTTACTATCTGTTTTTATATTTTTTGCTAATTTACTTTCATAATTTATCTTCCCTTTCCTAATCAATCTTTTTGTTATTTTTTGCTGTCTTTTAAAGTTTTCCCAATCCTCTATCCTCCCACTAGATTTGGCTACCTTATATGCCCTTGTTTTTAGTCGAATACTATCCTTAATTTCTTTACTTAGCCACGGATGGCTGTCTTTTCTTTTACACCCTTTTCTTCTCAGTGGAATATACTTTTTTTGGAAGTTGTAAAATAACTCCTTAAATGTACACCACTGATCATGTATCGTCTTACCCTTTAATCTATTTTCCCAATCCACTTTGCTCAATTCTGCTCTCATACCTTCATAGTCTCCTTTATTCAAGCTTAGCACGCTTGTTTGAGATACAACCTCCTCACCCTCTAATTGAATATGGAATTCAACCATGTTATGGTCACTCATTCCAAGGGGATCCTTTACTAGGACATTTTTAATTAATCCTGTCTCGTTACACAGGACCAGATCTAAGGTTGCTTGCCCCCTGGTCGGTTCAGTTACATACTGCTCAAGAAACCCATCCCTAATACACTCAATGAACTCATCCTCAAGGCAGCCCTGCCCAATTTGATTTGTCCAGTTAATATGATAGTTAAAATCCCCCATAATTATAGATGTTCCCTTATTACAAGCCTCAACTATTTCCTGATTGATACTCCGTCCAACCGATAAACTTTGGCTGACGGACCCTGAGCCTGGGTCACAGCCCTAGCTGGCTGGGAACCTTCTCCCCCTGATGCAAACAGCCCGCACTGTTTAATATACCTGGCAGCCTGCCAGTAATCTGGGTTTGTCTCCTTTTCCCTACCCACTCCTGTACTGGGGGCAGGTATCCCCTCACCACCCGCTGCTGGTGGCTGAAAATCTTCCTCTCCAGGTCCAAAACCTGGTACCAGCTACTTCCATATGTCCCCTGCAAGAGGAATTGCTATCCCTTCCTCCCAGAGTCCCACACCATAGGGGGAACCACTCTAGAAGCAGGCTGGGAAGCTTGTCCCTTTAACCAGGCGACTGCGCCTGCACGAGAAAACTGAAGAGGAGCCGCTGTGGTCATGGGCTGGGGAACTGCACCTGCGCGAACATGCCATTCAAAAGACTGGGGAATTCCTGTCTCCAGACCGGCGACTACACATGAGCAGGCAGTCTCTTCAAAAGGCAGCTCCTCCCTGGAGCCCCCCAAGCGATTTTCTGTGAATGAACTTGCAGCAGCCTGCAGATTTCTACTCTCAGGCTGCGGTTTCTCTGTTTCTGAACTAAATAATTGGTTCAAATTTAAACTTTGGCCAAAACTTAGGTCCCACTGGGGCGGGGAAGTGTCCCAATTGGTGGGCCGGACAACTTTTCCCTTGAAACAAGCCACAGCGCCTGTCTTTACAGCCTGTGAACTTGAACTTGTATGGTCAGATTTATACAATTTACATTGGTTGGCGTGGAACCACTTTGTGCACCGGGGTAGTTTTACTGCATTGACCATGGGGCTGGCCCTATCAACTATACTATAGGGTCCCATGTAGAGTGGCTCTAAACTTCCCACCTGGGCATAGTTTCTTACCATTACGAGGTCTCCTATCTCCCACTGGTGGCTCTTGCTAGGCTCGAGCAGAGGCCGGTTATTCCGATGCTGCTTCCCCATGCTGTCTGCTGCCTGCCCATAAATTACCCCCGCCTGCTCCTGACTGGTGAATCCCGATAGTATGTATGGAACCCCGTTAGACAGAGGTGAGGTGGTGGGATTATCCGTATGGATCATGGTGCATGATGCCCCCGTATCCAATAGATAAGTCCCTGTAACCTTCTCTACCTCCATCTGTACGAGCGGTCTCTTCCATTCATCGTACCGGAGATTACACAGACGGACAGGCTGCACGGGCTCCAGTCATTGTGGGGAGGCAGAGGTGGGCGAGGGGGCTGCAGCACCACTGATGGCTGCTACCTTTCCCTGATTGGCCCTGAGGAAAGATTTTATCGACTCCATGATGGACTCGACTGTATCGGGAGAAGTTTCTGTCTCTGCCTTCTGAGTTGGGCCTCGGGGGTCCGGGCTTTATCATCTCTCCCAGGCTTTTCACAATCCCTGCGCCAATGGCCATCCTCCCCGCACCTGCAACAAGTGACCTTGTTCTGGGAGGGGCGGCTCCCCTCCTGGCGCCACTCTTTCTTGTTTTGAGCCCCAGGTTTAACCTCGTGGACCTTACCCTTTTGCTGGGGGGTCCCACTATTCTGACCGTTCCTATATGCTACTGTGAGCTGCCGGATTACAGTCTCTTCGGTTGCTAGGGGGTCTCGGGGGTCAAACCAAGTATCAGCCTTTGCTTTTATCTGGGGCAGGCAATTGGACACCAGGCAACGAAGCCATTGGGTCCGCTGCCGCTGGTTCAGGTGTGCCCTATCTTGTCCCCCTGTACACGCGCTGTTGTAGACTGGCCACAGCCTGTCTGCAAATGCCTGTGGGGTCTCCCCTTCCTTCTGCAGAGTTTTCCCTATGCGATCGAATGGACTGCCGTCGTTCGCACCCATGGCTTCCAGTGTTTCCTCCTTTAGGTCCTCAAAACCCTTCTGCTCTCTCTTAGCCTCATCTGAAAGGGTCTGATAGAGCTTACTATCTACAGAGAAAAGCAACATTTTGGCTTTCTCTTCGTCATCACAGCCGTTAACACAGGCTGCCTGTTCTATCTCTTGGAAGTGCATTGAGGGTTTCCCTTTTCGGACAGCAGGGGAATATGTTTCACCAGGCCTCTGAGCTGTTGGGTATCATAGGGTACCAGATAGGTATGCTGAACAGCCCCTGGGTCATTATTGTTCACGGGCGGACTGTACCTCCGTTGTCGGAGGGGGTACACTGGTCCTGGTCCCCGCCTGCCTAGTGGGACTTGCTAGCATTCTCCTACCACCCCATTGTCCACCCCTTCTTGCTGCCAGAGCTCCTCAAAACTCGGAGCTGTGGGTTGCGGTCTTGGGATCTCTAATTCCCTAGCCAGCTCTGTTCTGTGTGCTGCCTGTGGGGCAGTTTGATTTGGGCTGCTGGTACTGTCCGACGGACTTCCCTTCGGACTTATGAGACATATCATCCCTTTAGTCCTTAATAACTCCATACCCAAACTCTCTATCTGTCTGTTACATGGGGTATGATCTGCTCCACTAAATCTTTGGTCGCAGGCCAGCTTATAAGCTGCCTTTACTTCCCTAACCTTTTCCTCCTGCTCTGTTACTTCTGAGGTGAGGCAGGCATTCTCTTCCCGCAGTTTCATCTCGTTACTCTTTGCTTCTGTAATTTGGCACTTTAGGAACTCTATCTTGTGCCTCGTGTGGCTTTTGCCCTTGGTAGCTTCTTGGGTGAGATGTGCGTTTTCCTCCTGTAGCCTCATCTCACTGTCCCTAGCCTCTGAGTTCCTGCACAAGGCGCTCTATCTCTGCCTGGCATTTTGTGACCTCTAGTGTGAGGCGTGCATTTTCTTCCCACACCCTCATCCCACTATCTCTGGCCTCATTCACCTCTCTTATGAGGCGTTCTACGTCCGCCTGGCATTTTTCAAACACTGACTCCCGATTCTTGGCCTCTGTAACCTCCTCCCGCACCCTCATCTCACCCTTCTTAACCCAGCCACCTATACTATAATAGGTCAGCTTACATGCTGCCGCTAACTTCTGCAGGGCTACCCACAGACTGAAAGCAAGAAAAGCAAGAGCTGATGCTTTCTCTAGATCCAGACCACTTATCCTTTCAAAAACTTCCTCCAGTCCTGCCGTGGTCGCCAATTTGTAGGTGGGCATCCTTTACCTGGTTTACAGTAATTTACCTGGTCAGGCTGCCTTTGCCACTGCCCTGTGACCTATTTCAATCAGCGGTTTCAAATTGCTAAAAAAAAAACCTCCAGTTCTGACTGGAGGAACTTATAATTAATGATATATTAAAAACGGACAAATAGTCTGGAAGCAAGAAAGTCAAATTTTATTAAAACTAAAGAAACTACACCACACGATCAAAGTAATCACGGTAAAATTGCTTAACAGGGGAAGGCAGACGGCAAAAATGAGGGATAAATGGCTACAATGTTAACCGTACAATCTTAGCAACATTTCCCTTAAATTACCACCCCTTTACTTCTCACTAGATTGTCTTGCTAGTGGTCAGAAGCCTTGCTCACCTGCAGTCCAAAGAGTAAAAGAGACAAAAAAGGGGGCAGAGGACATCCTGGGCTTAATCTTTATACCTTGGGAGTCCTTGCTGTTTTCGCACCGAAAATGTCCGTGCGCAATTTCGCGCCGAAAAGTCCGAATACACAAGAGAAGGGCTTTTAACTTCCTCCATTCATACATGGAGACATCACATAGTAGAGTCAATTTCAGTGAATGGATGTGTGTTAACAACCCATTGTGCTTGCCGTCCGATGATTGGCTGATTCAAATGGGCCACTCCCCAGTGTAAACAAGCAGCTTGTAGGTTACCGGACCCACCCAATACCACAGGGTGACCGACAGCTCGGGCTCCATTCAAACTTACTACAGGGCAGCGCTGAGCTTTTCATATGCTAACAGCCTGTCTGTCCTTTTCTGCTGCCTTTTAAAATTCTGTTTCCATGAGGTCTGTTCAGCCATTTTTATGCCCTGGGCAATTTAAACAGGCCAAAACTCAAGAGTACATCTTTTAATAAAATGTACAATCTTGAAGTGTGCGATTTTCACAAAGTTCTTTGATTCCAGTGTCCAAGTGCTGCCCAGCTTACGAGCTTTTTAACGCAGCCTTTTGCGGTTCTGGGTATGTTTTAAAACATTGTCCAACCCAGAGACAATTTAAATCACACAAGTCTTCGTCCACGATGTGGATTAATATTTCCCGATCTTCGGGGGTGAGGGGATTTTGCGACCCCTACAGTGGTGGGTGAACGACTAGAGACCATTGTCAAGGACAAAATTAATTCTCACTTGGAGAAGCATGGATTAATAAGGGGCAGCCAGTATGGATTTGTTAAAGGTAAATCATGTCTGATTAACCTGATTGAGTTCTCTGATGAAGTAACAGAGGGTTGATGAAGGTAGTGCAGCAGATGTTGTATATATGGACTTTCAAAAGGCATTTGATAAAATACCACATAACAGACTTACTCTGAAAATAGAAGCAGAGGGAATTAAAGGGCTGATGGTAATTTGGGTATATAATTGGCTAAGGGAGAGGAGGCAGTGAGCAGTGCTGAGGGATGTTTTTCTGACTGGAGGGAGGTATGCAGTGGGCTCCCCCAGGGGTCGGGATTAGGACCATTGCTTTTCTTGTTAGATATAAATGACCTGGACTTGGGTATAGGTGAACAATTTCAAAGTTTACGGATGATACTATTTATGATGATGCCAAGTTTTGTGAGTGCAGTAGTAGCAGACTTCAGAAGGACAGAGACAGACTGTGAAATGAGCAGACACAAGGCAGATGACATTAAATGAGGATAAGTGTGAAGTGATGCACTTTGGGAGAAACAACAGGGAGAGGCCGTATAATCTAAATGGGACTATTTTGAGGGGGTGCAAGAACAGAGGGACCTGGGGGTCCATATTCACAAGTCTTTGAAAGTGCCACGGCAACTTGGTGAGGTGGTTCAGGAAGCGTATGGGATATTTGGCTTTGTAAATAGTGCCATTGAATACAAAAACAAGGAAGTTACACTAAACCTTTACAAATCACTAGTTAGGAACATAGGACAGGAGGAGGCCATTCAGCCCCTCGAGCCTGTTCTGCCATTCAATGAGATCCTGGCTGATCTGCGACCTAACTCCATACACCCGCCTTTGGCCCATATCCCTTAATACCTTTGGTTAACAAAAACCTATCAATCTCAGATTTAAAATTAACAATTGATCGAGCATCAATTGCTGTTTGCGGAAGAGAGTTCCAAACTTCTACCACCCTTTGTGTGTAGAAGTGTTTCCTAATTTCACTCCTGAAAGGTCTGGCTCTAATTTTTAGACTATGCCCCCAGTCCTAGAATCCCCAACCAGCGGAAATAGTTTCTCTCTATCTATCCTATCTGTTCCCCTTAATATCCTGAAAACTTCGATCAGATCACCCCTTAACTTTCTAAATTCCAGGGAATACAACCCTAGTTTGTGTAATCTCTCCTCGTAACTTAACCCTTGAAGTCCGGGTATCATTCTGGTAAACCTACGCTGCACTCCCTCCAAGGCCAATATATCCTTCCTAAGGTGTGGTGCCCAGAACTGCTCACAGTGCTCCAGGTGTGGTCTAACCAGGGTTTTGTACAGCTGCAGGGTTTTGGCCTTAGCTGGAGTCTTGTGTACAGTTCTGGGCACCACACTTTAGGAAGGATGTCAAGGCCTTGGAGAGGGTGCAGAGGAGGTTGACCAGGATGGTACCAGGGATGAGGGACTTCAGTTATGTGGAGAGACTGGAGAAGCTGGGATTGTTCCCCTTAGAGCAGAGAAGGTTAAGAGGAGACCTAATAGAGGTGTTCAAAATGATGAGGGGTTTTGATCGAGCAAGTAGGGAGAAACTGTTCACTTTGGCAAGTGGGTCGGTAACCAAAGATCACAGATTTAAAATAGTTGCTAAAAGAACTAGAGGGGAAATGAGGAGAATTGTTTTCATACAGAGGGTTGTTAAGATGTGGAATGCACCATCTGAAAGGATGCTGGAATCAGGTTCCACAGGAACTTTCAAACAGTAATTGGACGAGTCCTTGAAGAGGACTAGTTTGCAGGGTTCTGGGGATAAAGCTGGGGTGTGGGACTAAATTGGACAGCTCTTTCAAAGACACGATGGGCCGAATCACCTCCTTCTGTGCTGTTGGATTCTATGATCAGTGTGAAGTCGCTGGTGTCTCTTCAACTCCCTGGAGCTTTTAAAGCTCTTCCCACAGTCAGAACATTTAAAGGGCCTCTCGTCAGTGTGAACTCGCTGATGTGTCAGCAGGTTGGATGAGTGACTGAATCCCTTCCCACACACGGAGCAAGTGAACGGTCTCTCCCCAGTGTGAACTCGCCGATGTGCCAGCAGGTTGGATGAATCAGTGAATCCCTTCCCACACACAGAGCAGCTGAACGGCCTCTCCCCAGTGTGTAGGTGTTGGTGTAGCTTGAGGTCCCCGGACCTTTTAAAACTCTTCCCACACTCAGAACATTTAAAGGGTCTCTCGTTAGTGTGAACTCGCTGGTGCCCCTTCAGCTCCCCGGAGCTTTTAAAGCTCTTCCCACAGTCAGAACATTTAAAGGGTCTCTCGTCACTGTGAACTCGCTGATGTACCAGCAGTTGGGATGAATCAGTGAATCCCTTCCCACACACGGAGCAGGTGAACGGCGTCTCCCCAGTGTGAACTCGCTGATGTACCAGCAGGTGGGATGAATTAGTGAATCCCTTACCACACACGGAGCAGGTGAACGGCCTCTCCCCAGTGTGTAGGAGCCAGTGTCCCTTCAGCTGCTGGGGGCTTTTAAAGCTCTTCCCACAGTCAGAACATTTAAAGGGTCTCTCGTCAGTGTGAATAAGTTGGTGTTGCTTTAGTTCCCCGGGGCTTTTAAAGCTCTTCCCACAGTTAGGACACTGAAATGGTCTCCCATCAGTGTGAACTCCCTGGTGTCCCTTCAGTTCCCTGGGGCTTTTAAAGCTCTTCCCACAGTCAGAACATTGAAATGGTCTCTCATGCGTGTGAACAAGCTGGTGTCCCTTCAGATACCGAGCGCTTTTAAAGCTCTTCCCACAGTCAGAACATTGAAATGGTCTCTCATCAGTGTGGACAAGTTGGTGTTGCTTTAGTTCCGCGGGGCTTTTAAAGCTCTTCCCACAGTCAGAACATTGAAATGGTCTCTCATCAGTGTGGACAAGTTGGTGTAGCTTTAGTTCCTTGGGGCTTTTAAAGCTCTTCCCACAGTCAGAACAATGAAATGGTCGCTCATCAGTGTGAACAAGGTGGTGTCTCTTCTGATCCTGAGGGCTTTTAAAGCTCTTCCCACAGTCAGAACATTGAAATGGTCTCTCCTCAGTGTGAACTCGCTGGTGTGTTTGCAGGTGGGATGAACAAACAAATCCCTTTCCACACACGGAGCAGGTGAACAGACTGTCCCTGGTGTGACTGCCCCGTTGAACTTCCAATGCAGACGGGGAACTGAAGCCCTTCCCGCCGTCCCCACCTTTACCCGGTTTCTCCCTGGTGTGACGGTGCAAGTGTCTCACCAGGTCAGGCGATCGGCTGAATCCGCGTCCACACACTGAACACGTGTGCGGTTTGTCTGCGTTGCGATCCCTGCTCTCTCCTTCCATGTGCAAAGGCCGATGATATTCAGGTCCTGATGAATCCAGCGACTGTCAGATTTAACGTGATGTTTGGTCTGAGCTTCCCGCCTGTAACTGCTCCACTTCTATAACCCTGTAAATTGAGATCAGAAAAGGATCAGAGGCAAACTGTTGTTTAATTTTCCCCTTTCCAAACCTAGGGGCAGTGAAGCTGATTTTCAGGCCCCAGCTGCTGCACAGGTTGGTTGAAAGGATCAGCAGTAATGGCGGCTGTAATACCCACAAGGCCCCGGCTCTCCAGAAACCACTCTGTTGACTCTGAGTCCCGCGCATGTGCTCATGGCCCCCGCGCTCTCCCTCCTGCTCTACAATCGCCCGTCCCGATCGGTCCACAACACGCATGCTCAGCACACAAAACCCTGCGGTTGGAACATCGGGCGTGCATGTGGAGCCGCAACATCTGGTACGCGTGAGCGGCTCAGGTGGTGGCGAGTCGGTGTTTCGCCTCAGCCGCCAGGGAGGTGCGCATGCGCAGGATGACCCAACATTCTTCCCGTCAGCAATCACTCCCTCGTTTCTTTAATAAAAACAGAAAATGCTGGAAATACTCAACAGGTCAGGCAGCATCTGTGGAGAGAGAAACAGAGTTAACGTTTCAGGTCGATGACCATTCGTCAGAACTGCTTGCTCTTTAGTGTCAGCCAGTGGCTCAGTGGGTAGCACTCTCGCCTCTGAGTCAGCAAGTTGTGGGTTCATAGTCCCACTCCAGAGACTTAAGCACAAAAATCCAGGCTGACACTGCAGTGCAGTGCTGAGGGAGTGCGGCACTGTCGGAGGTGCCGTCTTTCGGATGGGATGTTAAATTGAGGCCCTGTTTGCTCTCTCAGGTGGATGTAAAAGATCCCATGGCATTATTTCAGGAAAGAAAGACTTGCATTTATATAGTGCCACCAGATATCCTAAAGTGCTTTACAGCCAATGAAGTACTACAATGAAGTAGTCACTGTTGTAATGTGGGAAAGAGCAGGGGAATTATCCCCAGTGTCCGAGCCAATGTTTATCCCTCAATCAACATAAAAAAAAGATAGATTATCTGATCATTATCACATTGCTGTTTGTGGGAGCTTGCTGTGCGCTAACTGACTGCCGCATTTCCTACATTACAACAGTGACTACACTTCAAAAGTACTTCATTGGCTGTAAAGTACTTTGGGACATCCGGTGGTGGTGAAAGGCGCTATATAAATGCAAGTCTTTCTTTCTTCACTGGTCTCACCAGCGACCTCTTCTGGCGGTTGGTTGATTGACAGACGAGAGCCCGCGCATGCGCACTCGGAGCGGCGGTTTGGGCCGACTCCGGCAGAGTGACCCCTCCTGGTCACAAAGGGCAATGACCGCGCATGCCCAGAGGAGACCAACCCCCCTCCCCCACTCGGAGCTGCGCCTGCGCACTCGGATCCTGCCGGACGGAGTCGGCGCAGGGCCATTCCGGGGAAAGGCCTTGGTGTTGGGTCCAGAGTCGCGATCGGTGACGCAAAGTGAGTTTTCTCCGCTCCGATTGGGTGGAGAATGGCGCGGGGTGGATCGGGAGAGAATCGAGAGAAATAGAAAAACCTGAGAGTCTGCGAGGCCCCGGACCGAGCGGCGGCACTTGTACGGTGCACGTGATCTCCTCGGGGACACGTCACCAGGGCCCACGGCCTGATTGACGGCAGCTTCCGACCAATAGGGAGCGAGCAAGCCGGCGGCGGGTCCTCCAACCAATCGGGGAGCCCGAGGGGCGGGGCTAGCGGCACCCAGTGGGCAGGGCTGGAGGAGCGAGCCGGCGGCGGGTCCTCCAACCAATCGGGGAGCCCGAGGGACGGGGCTAGCGCCGGCTGATTGTCTGATCCGCAGGGCAGCGAGTTTCTCCAGTCCCTTGTTCAGGGCCCGGGGCCAGGGGAGGCTGTGGGCCTTTATTCCCCGCATTGGACACAAGGCTCTTTATCTCAGGCATCGGGTGACGTCGCACTGAAACTTTCCACCCTCCTTTACAAAGATGGCTCTTTGTCTCAGGCATAGGGTGACATCGCACTGAAACGTTCCGCCCTCCTTTACAAAGATGGCTCTTTATCTCAGGCACAGGGTGACGTCGCACTGAAACTTTCCGCTCTCCTTTACAAAGATGGCTCTTTATCTCAGGCACAGGGTGACGTCGCACTGAAACTTTCCGCTCTCCTTTACAAAGATGGCTCTTTGTCTCAGGCATAGGGTGACGTCGCACTGAAACGTTCCGCCCTCCTTTACAAAGATGGCTCTTTGTCTCAGGCATAGGGTGACGTCGCACTGAAACTTTCCACCCTCCTTTACAAAGATGGCTCTTTATCTCAGGCACAGGGTGACGTCGCACTGAAACTTTCCGCTCTCCTTTACAAAGATGGCTGCCGTTAACCTGGGCCTGTAAGGGGAAGAAATCCCCACAATTGCAAACACGGGATCTTCAGCTTAGTATTGGGGGCTTGCCTCCTGCATGAGTTGTTTATGAAGCCTTCCCACCCACCTACCGGTCCATTACTCCTTCCGTCGCGATTTTTACCCACTGCACCATCGCGCTCCCGGCTTCAGCCCCTCTCCATCTCCAGTAACGCACTGCGCATGCTCAATATACCGGCCCCTCCCGCGCCTGCGCACTGGGCCCTTGTAGGCTGGGTGCGGCACGTGGTCCGCCGCGGAGAATGCTGGGTAAAAGACCAGATTAGTGAATGGAACATGATTTACTGTGATCAGATTGAGGACTGAACCATGTTCATTCTAGTAATCATGGTTTGTTTCTGCTAATCTCAATAACTCCTGTATCTGCGCTGGAGATTAATATTCTGTTTCAATAGTGAATAAATAAAGCTCGAGGAACAGCACCTCATCTTTCAATTAGGCACTTTACAGCCTTCTGGACTCAACATTAAGTTCAACAATTTCAGACTTTAACCCTTACTCCCATTTTTCATGCTGTATGATTTTGCCATCCCCATTTGCAACATTTTCCAAGACTCGGTTTCACAGCCACATCGCTTTCCTCAGCACCTGTCTCCGGTTCCAACTTATTCCACGTGGATTCCAACTGAACTTCCACCCTTCCTGTTTCAGATCCACCCAGGATAACTTTCCTGCCTCTTACCTTAGTAATATCTGTTACATCTCCAGCTTTTTCCAGTTCTGATGAAGGGTCCCAGACCTGAAACGTTAACTCTGTTTCTCTCTCCACGGACCCTGCCTGGCCTGCTGAGTATTTCCAGCATTTTCTGTTGTTATTTCAGTGAATAAATAAGCTTTGTTTCAAACACACAGTGTGTCAAATATTTGATTTCTCCATGATAAGAGAAGACGAATTGATGTTCTGTTCCAGACTGTTTAATTTTTGGGCCTTTTCTTACTCTAGATTATTTCCGTTCTCATCTCGTTCGCCTTCTACCACATCAAACCCCAAGCCTGCTCCGTTTACATAGAAACATAGAAGATAGGAGCAGGAGTAGGCCATTCGGCCCCTCGATCCTGCTCCGCCATTCAATGAGATCATGGCTGATCATCCAAATTCAGTACCCGGTCCCTGCCTTCTCCCCATATCCCTTGATACCTTTAGCTCTAAGAAATATATCTAACTCCTTCTTGAATATATTTAAAGACTTGGCCTCAACCGCCTTCTGTGGTAGAGAATTTCACAGGTTCACCACTCTCTGGGTGAAGAAATTCTTCCTCATCTCTGTCCTAAATGGCTTACCCCTTATCCTTAGACTATGACCCCTGGTTCTGGACTCTCCGACCATCAGGAACATTCTACCTGCATCTAATTTGTCCAGACCTGTCAGAATTTTATAAGTTTCGATGAGATCCCCGCTCATTCTTCTGAACTCCAGCGAGTATAAGCCCAATCGACCCAATCTCTCCTCATACGTCATTCCTGCCATCCCAGGGATCAGCCTTGTGAATCTTCGCTGAACTCCTTCCATGGCAAGAACATCCTTCCTCAGATAAGGCGACCAAAACTGCACACAGTACTCAAGGTGTGGTCTCACCAAGGCCCTGTACAACTGCAGGACATCCTTGCTCCTGTACTCAAACCCTTTTGCTATGAAGGCCAACATACCATTTGCCTTCTTCACCGCCTGCTACACCTGCATGCTTACATTCAGCGACTGGTGCACAAGGACACCCTGGTCTCGTTGCACTTCCCCTTCTCCCAATCTATTGCCATTCAGATAATAATCTGCCTTTCTGTTTTTGACACCAAAGTGGATAACCTCGCATTTATCCACGTTATATTGCATCTGCCACGCTTCTGCCCAATCACCCAACCTCTGGGATCTCAGAAAACACCATGAATATACAACTGGTGGATTTGACTGCTGTTTTACAATCATAACTCTCCATTTGTGTGTGTGCCCGTGCATTATAACTATCAATCAGCAGCCTTTCCTTTCCCCACTGTGGAAATGTAAAAGCGATTGTTAATTCAGTACCAGTTTGAGTCTTTGTAAATTTCAGCATGTTGCTGTTTCACTAACGCTGCCACTAGTGTAATAAACACACAACAGCAACAGAGGGGCAGGGAGAATGTGTGAGAAATAATTAGTGGTAACATAATAGGGAACACTAACACCTTTTATAAACATATAAAGCGTGAAAGAATAGTCCAAGGAAAGGTGGGGCCGATTACTGACCAAAAAGGCAATCATCTTGTGGAAGCAGAGGACATGGCTGAGGTACTAAATTAACACTTTGCCTCCGTATTCACTAAAGGAGAGGATGCTGCCAATCGTACAGTAAAGGAGGAGGTGTTAGAGAAATTGGACAGGATATAAATCGATTAGGACGATGTACTAAATAGGTTGGCAGGGCTCAAAGTAGAAATGTCACCCGCTCTGCCACAATCTTCCAATCCTTAGATATGGGAAAGGTGCCAGAGGACAGGAGGGCTGCAAACGTTACTTCCCTGTTCAAAAAAGGAGAGCGCGATGAACCAAATAACTACAGGCCACTCAGCTTAACATCGGTGTTATTTCCGAAACACAATTAACCGTCACTTGGAAGAACATGGGTTTATTAGCGACAGACAAAATGGATTTTATTTCAAGGCAAATCTAACCTGGCTGACTTGAATGAGCCAATGGATGAAATAGGAGAGGGTTGATGAAGGTGGTGAAGTTGATGTTCTGTTTCTGGACTTTCAGAAGGCCTTTGATAAAGTACCTCATAATAGACTGGTGAACAAAATTGGAGCCAATGATATTAAAGGAGCAGTGGCAGCGTGGATACTAAATTGGTGAAGGGACAGAAAACAGACAGTAGTTGTGAACTGATATTGTTCACACTGGAGGGAAGTTTACAGTGTCCCCAGGGGGCGGGATTAGGACCACTGCTCTTTGATTTATTTCAGTGACATGGACTTAGGTATACAGGGCATAGTTTAAAAGTTTGTCGATGACACGAATCTCGGAAAAGTCGTAAACCGTGAGGAGGATAGCAGAAGACTTCAGGAGGAAATAGAGACACTGGTGAAATGGGCAGACACATGGCAGGTGAAATTTAATGCAGAGAAGTGTGAAATGCTGCATTTTGGAAGGAAGAATGAGGCGATGCAATTTAAACCAACTGGTACAATTTAAAAGGGTTGCAGGAACAGTAAAACTTGGGGTATAGATACAGAAATCTTTGACAGTGGCAGGACAGGACGATAAGGCTTTTAGAAACGTATATGGGAGCATTGGCTTTATAAATAGAGGCACAGGAACATCGAAACAGGAGTAGGCCGCTCATTCGTTCCAGCTTGTTCCTCCATTCAATTTGATCATGGCTGAGCTGTATCTTAACTCCATCTCCCCGCCTTAGTTCCATATCCCTAAATACCATTGCCTAACACAAATCTATCAATCACAGTTTTGTCATTTTCAATTGACCGAACCTCAACAGCTTCTTGAGGGCGAGTGTTCCAGATTTCCACTACACTGTGTCTGAAGAAATGCTTTGTAACATCACCCCTGAACGGCCTCGCTCTGCGGTTAAGGTTACGTGGACCCCTCGTTCTCTCTGCCCATCCACAGTTCCTAACTTCTAACATCACCCCTGAACGGCCTCGCTCTGCGGTTAAGGTTACGTGGACCCCTCGTTCTCTCTGCCCATCCACAGTTCCTAACTTCTAACATCACCCCTGAACGGCCTCGCTCTGCGGTTAAGGTTACGTGGACCCCTCGTTCTCTCTGCCCATCCACAGTTCCTAACTTCTAACATCACCCCTGAACGGCCTCGCTCTGCGGTTAAGGTTACGTGGACCCCTCGTTCTCTCTGCCCATCCACAGTTCCTAACTTCTAACATCACCCCTGAACGGCCTCGCTCTGCGGTTAAGGTTACGTGGACCCCTCGTTCTCTCTGCTCATCCACAGTTCCTAACTTCTAACATCACTCCTGAACGGCCGAGCTCTGCGGTTAAGGTTACGTGGACCCCTAGTTCTCTCTGCCCATCCACAGTTCCTAACTTCTAACATCACCCCTGAACGGCCTCGCTCTGCGGTTAAGGTTACGTGGACCCCTCGTTCTCTCTGCCCATCCACAGTTCCTAACTTCTAACATCACCCCTGAACGGCCTCGCTCTGCGGTTAAGGTTACGTGGACCCCTCGTTCTCTCTGCCCATCCACAGTTCCTAACTTCTAACATCACCCCTGAACGGCCTCGCTCTGCGGTTAAGGTTACGTGGACCCCTAGTTCTCTCTGCCCATCCACAGTTCCTAACTTCTAACATCACCCCTGAACGGCCTCGCTCTGCGGTTAAGGTTACGTGGACCCCTCGTTCTCTCTGCCCATCCACAGTTCCTAACTTCTAACATCACCCCTGAACGGCCTCGCTCTGCGGTTAAGGTTACGTGGACCCCTCGTTCTCTCTGCCCATCCACAGTTCCTAACTTCTAACATCACCCCTGAATGGCCTCGCTCTGTGGTTAAGGTTACGTGGACCCCTCGTTCTCTCTGCCCATCCACAGTTCCTAACTTCTAACATCACCCCTGAACGGCCTCGCTCTGCGGTTAAGGTTACGTGGACCCCTCGTTCTCTCTGCCCATCCACAGTTCCTAACTTCTAACATCACCCCTGAACGGCCTCGCTCTGCGGTTAAGGTTACGTGGACCCCTCGTTCTCTCTGCCCATCCACAGTTCCTAACTTCTAACATCACCCCTGAACGGCCTCGCTCTGCGGTTAAGGTTACGTGGACCCCTCGTTCTCTCTGCCCATCCACAGTTCCTAACTTCTAACATCACCCCTGAACGGCCTCGCTCTGCGGTTAAGGTTACGTGGACCCCTCGTTCTCTCTGCCCATCCACAGTTCCTAACTTCTAACATCACCCCTGAACGGCCTCGCTCTGCGGTTAAGGTTACGTGGACCCCTCGTTCTCTCTGCCCATCCACAGTTCCTAACTTCTAACATCACCCCTGAACGGCCTCGCTCTGCAGTTAAGGTTACGTGGGCCCCTAGTTCTCTCTGCTCATCCACAGTTCCTAACTTCTAACATCACCCCTGAACGGCCTCGCTCCGCGGTTAAGGTTACGTGGACCCCTAGTTCTCTCTGCCCATCCACAGTTCCTAACTTCTATCCAGTTAGAACATTCTCTGATCGATCCTTTTTAGGTCCAACGTGAATGAGCTCATTTCTTTCTGAAGTGAGGGGAGTGTGACAAACTCGCTCAATCCACTCCAGGAGGGTGGGTTCTCCGGCGTTCTGAATGTTATTTAATATTGGTGTCGCGGGTCTAACGCCCTCGAACGTCTATGTGGACACGGTGTCAAGATGTAATGAGAGTGGGAGGAGGCTCCCGTGGAGTATAAACACAGCATAGACCACTAGAGCCGAATGGACTGTTTCTCTGCTGCAGTTTCGATGTAAATCTAATCTGCCCCGAACGGTCACAAACTCCAATCTCTGTGACTGTGACCATGGTGTGTAACCCTTCCTTGTCCATCATTCACCTTCCCACAGCATTCGATATAGTCTCATCTGGCATTCTTTTCCATGTCATGGCCTCCACTGTCCATCCCATAAAACTGATCCTCATGTGCTTCCTGTCGTAGCTCCCTGATCGCAGATCGCAAATCTCCAGCAATGGGTTAACTTTTGTCTTTCTATCAACACATATATTGTTGGCCAATATTGAACCGATGATGCTGCTTCTGGTGCATAGTAACCGATTACTGTAGCGCCGGAGGCAGATTGGATTGTTTCAATATCTGCTTCTTGGGATATGCTGGTGGATTGAAATCTCTGTGCTGAGATCGCCTCATCAGGCACCTCCATTGACTAGGCGAGGCTGCATCATAGACCCATAATATGATACAGCACAGAAGGTCATTCAGCCCGTCAGGCACCTCCATTGATGAGGCGAGGCTGCATCATAGACCCATAATATGATACAGCACAGAAGGTCATTCAGCCCATCAGGCACCTCCATTGACTGGGCGAGGCTGCATCATAGACCCATAATATGATACAGCACAGAAGGTCATTCAGCCAATCAGGCACCTCCATTGACTGGGCGAGGCTACATCATAGACCCATAATATGATACAGCACAGAAGGTCATTCAGCCGATCAGGCACCTCCATTGACTAGGCGAGGCTGCATCATAGACCCATAATATGATACAGCACAGGAGGTCATTCAGCCCATCAGGCACCTCCATTGACTGGGCGAGGCTGCATCATAGACCCATAATATGATACAGCACAGGAGGAGGTCATTCAGCCCATCAGGCACCTCCATTGACGAGGCGAGGCTGCATCATAGACCCATAATATGATACAGCACAGAAGGTCATTCAGCCCATCAGGCACCTCCATTGACTGGGCGAGGCTGCATCATAGACCCATAATATGATACAGCACAGGAGGTCATTCAGCCCATCAGGCACCTCCATTGACTGGGCGAGGCTGCATCATAGACCCATAATATGATACAGCACAGGAGGTCATTCAGCCCATCAGGCACCTCCATTGATGAGGCGAGGCTGCATCATAGACCCATAATATGATACAGCACAGGAAGTCATTCAGCCCATCAGGCACCTCCATTGACTGGGCGAGGCTGCATCATAGACCCATAATATGATACAGCACAGAAGGTCATTCAGCCCATCAGGCACCGGTGCTGACTCTTTGGAAGAGCTATCCCATTATTACCACTGCCCCTCTCTTTCCCCATAGCCCTGTAAATGTTTTCCCTTCAAGTATTTATCCAATTCCCTTTTCAATGTTACAACAGAATCTGCTTCCTCCACCCTCTCGGGCAATGCATTCCAGATCACACTAACTCGCTGTGTAACACAATGTTACCTCACCTCCCTTTCGGGCAATGCATTCCAGATCTCACTAACTCGCTGTGTAACACAATGTTTCCTCACCACCCTTTCGGGCAATGCATTCCAGATCACACTAACTCGCTGTGTAACACAATGTTACCTCACCACCCTTTCGGGCAATGCATTCCAGATCTCACTAACTCGCTGTGTAACACAATGTTACCTCACCACCCTTTCGGGCAATGCATTCCAGATCTCACTAACTCGCTATGGAACACAATGTTACCTCACCACCCTTTCGGGCAATGCATTCCAGATCTCACTAACTCGCTGTGTAACACAATGTTTCCTCACCACCCTCTCGGGCAATGCATTCCAGATCGCACTAACTCGCTGTGTAGCACAATGTTACCTCACCACCCTTTCGGGCAATGCATTCCAGATCTCACTAACTCGCTGTGTAACACAATGTTACCTCACCACCCTTTCGGGCAATGCATTCCAGATCACACCAACTCGCTGTATAACACAATGTTACCTCACCACCCTTTCGGGCAATGCATTCCAGATCACACTAACTCGCTGTGTAACACAATGTTACCTCACCACCCTTTCGGGCAATGCATTCCAGATCACACTAACTCGCTGTATAACACAATGTTACCTCACCACCCTTTCGGGCAATACATTCCAGATCACACTAACTCACTGTGTAACACAATGTTACCTCACCACCCTTTCAGACAATGCATTCCAGATCACACTAACTCGCTGTGTAACACAATGTTACCTCACCACCCTTTCGGGCAATGCATTCCAGATCTCACTAACTCGCTGTGTAACACAATGTTACCTCACCACCCTTTCGGACAATGCATTCCAGATCTCACTAACTCGCTGTGTAACACAATGTTACCTCACCACCCTTTCGGGCAATGCATTCCAGATCTCACTAACTCGCTGTGTAACACAATGTTACCTCACCACCCTTTCGGGCAATGCATTCCAGATCTCACTAACTCGCTGTGTAACACAATGTTACCTCACCACCCTTTCGGGCAATGCATTCCAGATCACACTAACTCGCTGTGTAACAATGTTACCTCACCTCGCCTGTGGCTCTTTCTCCACTCACTTTAAATCTGCATCGTCTGGTTACTGACCCTTCTGCCAATGGAAACAGTTTCTCCTTATTTACTCATCAACACCATTCATGAGTTTCAACAGCTCTATAAAATCTTCGTTTAACCAACTCTGCTCTAAAGAGAACAAACCAGTCTCTCCCCAGAACTGAAGTCCCTCATCCTTAGTACAATTCTCTCAAATCTCTTCTGCACCATCTCCAAGGCCTTGATATCCTCCCTAAAGTGTGGTGCCCAGAATTGAAAACCATACTCCAGCTGAGGCCTAACCAGTCTGTTATAACAATTTAACATAACTTCCTTGCTGTAATTCACTATTCCTCTTGTAATAAAGCCGAGGACATGGCTCATGGTGTCAGCACTTGACTAATGAGCACTGTCGGAGGCGAGGACATTCACCACTGCTCCACTAATATTAACAGTGGTGTCACTTTAAGCAGATTGGTGACGCAATATCTTTAAGGGTCTTACAATATCTGCAAACGTCTTAAATACATAACTGGTTTGATCTGACTGCTGTTTTACAATTATAATTCTCCACGTGTGCACGTGTCCCGCTGTGTGTCTAACGAACTCTCAGTCAGCGTCCTTCCCTTTCCCCACTGGGGAAATGTGAAAGCGATTCAGTCCCGGATCAGTAATTTCTCCAAACTTAAGTTGATGTTATTCGCCGGCATTAAGTTATAACCCAATTTGAGACCTTGTAAGATGGAGTTTTCTGCTGTTTGACACACGCAGACTCTGGTATAATAAACACACGACAACAACAGCAGCACCGCAGGGAATCAAGCTGAATACAGAAAGTACAGAGGAGAAATCAAAAACAAACTAAGAGGGGCACAGAAAAACTGAGGAAAGATTAGTGGGAATATAATAGGGAACATTAAAATCTTTCTTAAACATGTAAAGCCTAAAAGGAGAGTCAATGGAAAGGTGCAATGATTAAGGACCAAAAGGGCAATCTTCTGGTGGATGCAGTGGGCATGGCTGAGGTACTGAATGAGTACTTTGCATCTGCCTTCACTAAAGAAGAGGATGCTGCCAATGTTACAGTGAAGGAGGGGGTGGTAGTGAAATTGAACAGGATATAAATAGACCAAGAGGATGTAGTGAAACAGTTGACAGCGCTCAAAGTGGAAGTGTCATGGTCTGGATGGGATGCATCCTGGGTTACTGAGAGAAGGAAGGCTCTGGCCACAATCTTTGAATCCTCCTTGGATAGGGGAGTGGTGCCACAGGACTGGGGATTTGCAAATGTTACCCCCTTGTTTAAAAATGGAGCGTGTGGTAAACCAATGAACGACAGGCGAATCAGTCTAGCGCCGGTGTTCAGGAACCTTCTGGAGGTAAATCATTGAGAACCTGCTAAGATATTGTGGTGATTATTCTTGTTTTGTAAGAAGTATTGTGATTGGTTGCCTGTTTCCTGCCTTGAGATATATGCTGTAAACTCATTGGTAGTTGATGTCATGTGATTTGTGGTGGCCATCTTAAATTCAGTTCTCTACAGCCTTGGTTGGGACTGGGTGTTGAAGATATGCTGCTGGGTTTTAAGGTTAATAAAGCCTAGATTTAGAAAGGCAAATCTACTCTTTATTTCAATTTATTAACCTTCTGTTAGAATGGAGCGATATCTTCAACCGGAACGATTTAATGCTGACCCTAATTCTGCAGGAGTGGATGATAAATGGAAACACTGGTATCGTACATTTGAAAACTTTTTGGGTGTGTTGGATCAAGAGTCTCTAAATAAGTTGAATATACTGATCAACTACATTGCTCCGGATGTGTATAAGTATATCTTGGACTGTGAAACTTACGAATTGGCTATTGCTACATTGGAAAAGATTTTTGTTAAACCAAAGAATGAGGTATTTGCACGTCATCTTCTATCTGCCCATAGGCAGCAGGTGGGAGAATCTTTGGATGCTTATTTACAAGCACTTCGGCGCCTTGGTGCTAACTGTAATTATAAGGCCGTGTCGGCAGAAGAATATAAGGAAGAATCGGTACGGGATGCTTTTATTAATGGATTACTGTCTAGATCAATTCATCAGCGGTTATTAGAAAATAAGACTTTGGATCTCAAGAGTGCTTTTGAGCAAGCCTCTACATTGGATTTGGCTCAGAGAAGTTCGGATTCTTACGCTCTTTTTAATCGGCCTGCGACTGTGGTTTCGGCAGTTCCGGATAAAAAGGAATTATGTGGACTTAATAGGAGTGGTTTACCAGATTTTGAAACAGTTTCTACTTCGGCTGCTGTTGCCTCTAGGATTCAGAAGTGTTATTTTTGTGGGAACGCCCGGCACCCTCGTCTGAAGTGTCCTGCTCGGGAGGCTGTGTGTAGTAAATGCGGCAAGAGAGGTCATTATGCACGTGTTTGTAAATCAATTGCCTCCTCTGCGACTATTCAGCCTTTAGATAGGGGGTTTATTGCATCAGTTTCTGCTGCCTTTGCTCATGGCCTAAATAAAGCTATAGTTACGGCCCAATTTAATGGGTTAGAAGTGAAGGCCCTTATAGATACGGGCAGTACCGAGAGTTTTATAAGTCTTCAGTTTGTGAAGGAGAAGCGTTTGAAAATTTCGCCTGTTACTTATCAGGTGTGTATGGCTCAGACGACCCTCACCTCACAAGTAGCTGGTTGTTGCCTTGTGAAATTAATTCTTCTAGGTAATACGTATACTGATATACGCCTATCTGTTTTGCCTAATCTCTGTGCGGATATTTTGATTGGTCACGATGTGCTTCAATTACACGAGTCTCTCAGTCTTTCTTTCGGAGGAACCAAGCCACCTTTATCTATTTGTGGATTAACTTCTTTATCCATTTCTCCATTATCACTTTTTTCCAATTTGATGCCGGATTGTAAGCCAATTGCTACCAAGTCAAGAAGGTATAGCAGTCAGGATAAAGAATTTATTAATTCTGAAGTTCAACGTCTTTTATTGGAAGGAATCATTGAACCTAGTTGTTCGCCCTGCCGGGCACAAGTAGTTGTCACCACTAACGAGAGACATAAGAAACGAATGGTGATAGACTACTCAAACTATTACTAGGTATACTCAATTGGATGCGTACCCTTTGCCTAAGATTGATGAGCTTATCAACAAAGTATCTCAGTATAAGGTTTTTAGCACTATTGACCTAAAGAGTGCTTAGCATCAGATTCCTATCGTTAAGAGGGATCAACCATATACGGCCTTTGAGGCTGGCGGAAAGCTGTATCAGTTTTGCCGAGTACCATTTGGTGTTACTAATGGTGTTGCCTGTTTTCAACGGGCAATGGATGCTTTTATAAGTGATAACTCTCTCTCTGACACCTTTTCATACTTAGATGACATCACGGTGTGTGGCAAATCAAGGGTGGAGCATGATTCTAATTTAGAAAGATTCCTTCAAGCTGCGGAAAAAGTTGGTTTAACTTTCAATAAAGAGAAGTGTATCTTTTCGACCACTGAGGTAAATCTACTGGGGTATATTATCTCGGGAAACAAGATTAAACCAGATCCAGAACGCCTGCGACCATTGATTGATTTTCCTTGTCCTACTAATTCTAAGGCTTTGCAACGAGTTGTTGGACTGTTTTCTTATTATTCTAATTGGATTGCAAACTTTTCGCAGAAGATCCGGCCCCTTATTCGGGTTACGACATATCCTCTATCATGGGAGGGCAGGACGTGTTTTGATAATTTCAAAAAGGATATCCTTGGAGCAGTTGTGCATTCTATTGATGAGCAGGTTCCCTTTGTGATTGAGACGGACACTTCCGATTTTGCAATTGGGGCTACTCTGAACCTTTTTCTCACGTACTTTGAACAATAGTGAGAAAAGACACTCCTCAATAGAGAAAGAGGCGTATGCAATAGTAGAAGCACTGCGTAAATGGAGACATTATTTATCGGGGCGACATTTTACATTGGTAACTGACCAAAAATCTGTGTCCTTTATGTTTGATGTCAAACATTTTGGAAAGATCAAGAATGATAAAATAATGAGGTGGAGGATTGAGTTGGCATGCTACCATTTTGATATAGTTTATCGTCCAGGGAAGGATAATGTTGCTGCTGATGCGCTGTCGAGGGCTTATTGTTCTGTGATTCACGGAGATACGCTTATTAATCTTCATAATGCTTTGTGTCATCCTGGTGTTACGAGGATGATACACTTCGTACGCAGTAAGAATTTGCCCTTTTCAGTTGAAGACGTCAAGCGGATGACTTCATCATGTTCTATCTGTGCTTGGTGTAAACCGAATTTCTTTAAGCCTCAACGAGCTCATCTTATAAAGGCTACTTCTCCTTTTGAACGTTTGAGCATTGATTTTAAGGGGCCTCATCCTTCAACGACTCAATCGATATATATTTACTGTTGTGGATGAGTTTTCAAGGTTCCCTTTTGCTTTTCCTTGCGCAGACGTATCAGCTGCTACAGTTATCAAATGTCTGACTCAACTTTTTGTCATCTTTGGGATGCCTGCGTATATCCATTCAGATCAGGGAAGTTCTTTTATGTCTTCCCAGTTGAAGGAATACCTCCAGAGTCGGGGAATCTCTACGAGTAGAACTACCCTGTATAATCCTCAGGGTAATGGGCAGTGCGAACGATATAATGGGGTGATCTGGAAGGCAGTTATGTTGGCTTTGACATCCCGGAACCTTAAGAATACACAGTGGGAAATGGTATTGCCTGATGCCCTGCATTCCATTAGATCATTGCTTTCAATGGCTACTAATGTGACCCCCCATGAAAGGCTCTTTAACTATCCGCGAAGGTCTACTACGGGATATTCGGTACCTTCATGGCTTACTATGCAGGGACCTGTGCTGCTTCGATGCCATGTTAGATTGTCAAAATATGATCCTTTAGTGGAGGAGGTGGAGCTGTTGGAGGCAAATTCCCAATATGCTCATATTCTATTCCAAGATGGGAAAGAAAGTACTGTTTAAATTAAAGACTTGGCTCCTTGTGGTGGCCAGCCCTCTTCTGAGGATATTAACAATAGTCATGATTCAGATAATGTGGATGTCGTCACAGATACTACGAATATTTCCAATCCTATTGCAGATAATTATACTTCTATTAGTCAGCCCTCGATGGATGTTCATGACCGTCCCAGTTTACCTCCTGATGGGATTTCCAATCCGGAAACCGTTGATAATCGGGATATGGATAGCCTTCCTGCAGAAGATACTTCTGTGTCTCCTGGTGTGGGAGGGCAAGGAATTTCACCAGGGTTAAGAAAGTCGACACGAACAAGATACCCGGTCGACCAATTGAACATGGGCTTTTAAAATAATTTGATAGTAATGTTTCAAAATTGTTGAAATATTATATTTGTATTGTTTTAGTTATAAATTAATTGTAAATTGTAAAGGCTACCTAGGTTGGAGTATGTTTTAAAAGGAGGGGTGAATGTGGTGATTATTCTTGTTTTGTAAGAAGTATTGTGATTGGTTGCCTGTTTCCTGCCTTGAGATATATGCTGTAAACTCATTGGTAGTTGATGTCATGTGATTTGTGGTGGCCATCTTAAATTCAGTTCTCTACAGCCTTGGTTGGGACTGGGTGTTGAAGATATGCTGCTGGGTTTTAAGGTTAATAAAGCCTAGATTTAGAAAGGCAAATCTACTCTTTATTTCAATTTATTAACCTTCTGTTAGAATGGAGCGATATCTTCAACCGGAACGATTTAATGCTGACCCTAATTCTGCAGGAGTGGATGATAAATGGAAACACTGGTATCGTACATTTGAAAACTTTTTGGGTGTGTTGGATCAAGAGTCTCTAAATAAGTTGAATATACTGATCAACTACATTGCTCCGGATGTGTATAAGTATATCTTGGACTGTGAAACTTACGAATTGGCTATTGCTACATTGGAAAAGATTTTTGTTAAACCAAAGAATGAGGTATTTGCACGTCATCTTCTATCTGCCCATAGGCAGCAGGTGGGAGAATCTTTGGATGCTTATTTACAAGCACTTCGGCGCCTTGGTGCTAACTGTAATTATAAGGCCGTGTCGGCAGAAGAATATAAGGAAGAATCGGTACGGGATGCTTTTATTAATGGATTACTGTCTAGATCAATTCATCAGCGGTTATTAGAAAATAAGACTTTGGATCTCAAGAGTGCTTTTGAGCAAGCCTCTACATTGGATTTGGCTCAGAGAAGTTCGGATTCTTACGCTCTTTTTAATCGGCCTGCGACTGTGGTTTCGGCAGTTCCGGATAAAAAGGAATTATGTGGACTTAATAGGAGTGGTTTACCAGATTTTGAAACAGTTTCTACTTCGGCTGCTGTTGCCTCTAGGATTCAGAAGTGTTATTTTTGTGGGAACGCCCGGCACCCTCGTCTGAAGTGTCCTGCTCGGGAGGCTGTGTGTAGTAAATGCGGCAAGAGAGGTCATTATGCACGTGTTTGTAAATCAATTGCCTCCTCTGCGACTATTCAGCCTTTAGATAGGGGGTTTATTGCATCAGTTTCTGCTGCCTTTGCTCATGGCCTAAATAAAGCTATAGTTACGGCCCAATTTAATGGGTTAGAAGTGAAGGCCCTTATAGATACGGGCAGTACCGAGAGTTTTATAAGTCTTCAGTTTGTGAAGGAGAAGCGTTTGAAAATTTCGCCTGTTACTTATCAGGTGTGTATGGCTCAGACGACTCTCACCTCACAAGTAGCTGGTTGTTGCCTTGTGAAATTAATTCTTCTAGGTAATACGTATACTGATATACGCCTATCTGTTTTGCCTAATCTCTGTGCGGATATTTTGATTGGTCACGATGTGCTTCAATTACACGAGTCTCTCAGTCTTTCTTTCGGAGGAACCAAGCCACCTTTATCTATTTGTGGATTAACTTCTTTATCCATTTCTCCATTATCACTTTTTTCCAATTTGATGCCGGATTGTAAGCCAATTGCTACCAAGTCAAGAAGGTATAGCAGTCAGGATAAAGAATTTATTAATTCTGAAGTTCAACGTCTTTTATTGGAAGGAATCATTGAACCTAGTTGTTCGCCCTGCCGGGCACAAGTAGTTGTCACCACTAACGAGAGACATAAGAAACGAATGGTGATAGACTACTCAAACTATTACTAGGTATACTCAATTGGATGCGTACCCTTTGCCTAAGATTGATGAGCTTATCAACAAAGTATCTCAGTATAAGGTTTTTAGCACTATTGACCTAAAGAGTGCTTAGCATCAGATTCCTATCGTTAAGAGGGATCAACCATATACGGCCTTTGAGGCTGGCGGAAAGCTGTATCAGTTTTGCCGAGTACCATTTGGTGTTACTAATGGTGTTGCCTGTTTTCAACGGGCAATGGATGCTTTTATAAGTGATAACTCTCTCTCTGACACCTTTTCATACTTAGATGACATCACGGTGTGTGGCAAATCAAGGGTGGAGCATGATTCTAATTTAGAAAGATTCCTTCAAGCTGCGGAAAAAGTTGGTTTAACTTTCAATAAAGAGAAGTGTATCTTTTCGACCACTGAGGTAAATCTACTGGGGTATATTATCTCGGGAAACAAGATTAAACCAGATCCAGAACGCCTGCGACCATTGATTGATTTTCCTTGTCCTACTAATTCTAAGGCTTTGCAACGAGTTGTTGGACTGTTTTCTTATTATTCTAATTGGATTGCAAACTTTTCGCAGAAGATCCGGCCCCTTATTCGGGTTACGACATATCCTCTATCATGGGAGGGCAGGACGTGTTTTGATAATTTCAAAAAGGATATCCTTGGAGCAGTTGTGCATTCTATTGATGAGCAGGTTCCCTTTGTGATTGAGACGGACACTTCCGATTTTGCAATTGGGGCTACTCTGAACCTTTTTCTCACGTACTTTGAACAATAGTGAGAAAAGACACTCCTCAATAGAGAAAGAGGCGTATGCAATAGTAGAAGCACTGCGTAAATGGAGACATTATTTATCGGGGCGACATTTTACATTGGTAACTGACCAAAAATCTGTGTCCTTTATGTTTGATGTCAAACATTTTGGAAAGATCAAGAATGATAAAATAATGAGGTGGAGGATTGAGTTGGCATGCTACCATTTTGATATAGTTTATCGTCCAGGGAAGGATAATGTTGCTGCTGATGCGCTGTCGAGGGCTTATTGTTCTGTGATTCACGGAGATACGCTTATTAATCTTCATAATGCTTTGTGTCATCCTGGTGTTACGAGGATGATACACTTCGTACGCAGTAAGAATTTGCCCTTTTCAGTTGAAGACGTCAAGCGGATGACTTCATCATGTTCTATCTGTGCTTGGTGTAAACCGAATTTCTTTAAGCCTCAACGAGCTCATCTTATAAAGGCTACTTCTCCTTTTGAACGTTTGAGCATTGATTTTAAGGGGCCTCATCCTTCAACGACTCAATCGATATATATTTACTGTTGTGGATGAGTTTTCAAGGTTCCCTTTTGCTTTTCCTTGCGCAGACGTATCAGCTGCTACAGTTATCAAATGTCTGACTCAACTTTTTGTCATCTTTGGGATGCCTGCGTATATCCATTCAGATCAGGGAAGTTCTTTTATGTCTTCCCAGTTGAAGGAATACCTCCAGAGTCGGGGAATCTCTACGAGTAGAACTACCCTGTATAATCCTCAGGGTAATGGGCAGTGCGAACGATATAATGGGGTGATCTGGAAGGCAGTTATGTTGGCTTTGACATCCCGGAACCTTAAGAATACACAGTGGGAAATGGTATTGCCTGATGCCCTGCATTCCATTAGATCATTGCTTTCAATGGCTACTAATGTGACCCCCCATGAAAGGCTCTTTAACTATCCGCGAAGGTCTACTACGGGATATTCGGTACCTTCATGGCTTACTATGCAGGGACCTGTGCTGCTTCGATGCCATGTTAGATTGTCAAAATATGATCCTTTAGTGGAGGAGGTGGAGCTGTTGGAGGCAAATTCCCAATATGCTCATATTCTATTCCAAGATGGGAAAGAAAGTACTGTTTAAATTAAAGACTTGGCTCCTTGTGGTGGCCAGCCCTCTTCTGAGGATATTAACAATAGTCATGATTCAGATAATGTGGATGTCGTCACAGATACTACGAATATTTCCAATCCTATTGCAGATAATTATACTTCTATTAGTCAGCCCTCGATGGATGTTCATGACCGTCCCAGTTTACCTCCTGATGGGATTTCCAATCCGGAAACCGTTGATAATCGGGATATGGATAGCCTTCCTGCAGAAGATACTTCTGTGTCTCCTGGTGTGGGAGGGCAAGGAATTTCACCAGGGTTAAGAAAGTCGACACGAACAAGATACCCGGTCGACCAATTGAACATGGGCTTTTAAAATAATTTGATAGTAATGTTTCAAAATTGTTGAAATATTATATTTGTATTGTTTTAGTTATAAATTAATTGTAAATTGTAAAGGCTACCTAGGTTGGAGTATGTTTTAAAAGGAGGGGTGAATGTGGTGATTATTCTTGTTTTGTAAGAAGTATTGTGATTGGTTGCCTGTTTCCTGCCTTGAGATATATGCTGTAAACTCATTGGTAGTTTATGTCATGTGATTTGTGGTGGCCATCTTAAATTCAGTTCTCCACAGCCTTGGTTGGGACTGGGTGTTGAAGATATGCTGCTGGGTTTTAAGGTTAATAAAGCATAGATTTAGAAAGGCAAATCTACTCTTTATTTCAGATATCATCCCTCCTTACAGCAGTAATTGACTCCTTGATTAATATTGCAACACCCCCTCCTCTTTTACACCCCCCCTCTGTCTTGCCTGAAGATTCTATACCCTGGAATACTGAGCTGCCAGTCCTGCCCCTCCCTCAACCATGTCTGTGATAGCAACAAGATCACACTCCCATGTGTTCATCAACACCTTGAATTCATCTGCTTTACTCACAAGACTCCTTGCATTAAAATAAATGCCATCCAGCCTTGCCATGCTCCCTTGTGCCGTTACATATTTGCTCTGCCTTCCAGGCTGACCTGTTTTTTCCTCTATATTTGGCTCTGCATCACACCCTACTATAGCTCCACTTTGTATCCCATCCCCCTGCCAAGTTAGTTTACACTCCCCCCAACAGTACCAGCAAACCTCCCTGCAAGGATGTTGGTCCCGTTCCAATTCATGTGCAACCCGTCCGACTTGTACAGGTCCCACCTTCCCCAGAAGCAGAGCCAGTGATCCAGGAAATTAAAGCCCTCCCTCCTGCACAAACTCTTCAGCCACGCATTAATCTGCTCTATCCACCTATTCCTATAATAATCACTACCACGTGGCACCGGGAGCAATCCAGAGATTACAACCTTTGAGGTCCTGCTTTTTAATCTGCTACCTAGCTCCCTAAATTCTTGTTGCAGGACCTCATCCCGCTTTCTACCCATGACCTTGGTACCAATGTGAACCATGACCTCTGACTGTTCGCCCTCCCCCTTCAGAATGCCCTGCAGCCGTTCAGTGACATCCCTGACCCTGGCACCAGGGAGGCAACATACCATCCTGGAGTCACGTCTGCAGCCACAGAAACGTCTATCTGTTCCCCTTACGATAGAATCCCCTATCATTATTGCTCTCCCACTCTTTTTGCTCCCCTCCTGTGCAGCTGAGCCACTCGTAGTGCCACGGACTTGGCTCTTGCTGCATTCCCCTGAGAAACCATCTCCCCAGCAGTATCCAAAACGGAAAATCTGTTGGAGAGAGAGATGGACCCAGGGGACTCCTGCACTGCCTTCCTAGTTCTTTTACTCTGTCTGGCAGTCACCCATTTCCTGTCTGCCTGTGCACTCTTTACCTGCGATGTGACGACCTCATTAGACAAGCTATCCATGAAGAACTCAGCTTCGCGGATGCTCCACAGTGACTCCAGCCGCAGCTCCAAAACGCAGATTGCGAGTAGCTGCAGCTAGAGACACTTCCTACACACATGTTCGCCCTGGACACCAAAAGTGTCCCTGACTTCCCACATAGCACAGGAGGAGCACTCCACACTGCTGAGCTGCTCTGCCATGTCCTACCCTTAATTTACTCCCTTTAAATATTAAATACACTAGGGACCTTACTTCCCTTTAAACACTACTTACGCTAAACTAGAGACCTTACTTTTACTTTAACGACTGGACTGTAGAAATACTCACCAGGTCCTACTTACCAATCAGCTCCTTCCCTGGTTGTGATGTCACTTTAGCGGTTTTGCAGTTGTGGTTTGACTGCTCCCGCTCTCGGATTCTTTCCTGCAGTCCTGTGACGTCACTCCTTGATTTTGCTGTTCTTTTGGAATTCGCCGGATATGTATCGGCCTCCTCACTGCTGCCGACTCCTCGCAGGTCCGCGCTGTCCTCGACCTCCCGCTGTTCAGCGAATGAGGCCCGACCAGAGCGGACCTGCGAGCGAGCAGCTGAGGAGTTTCAAAAACCGGCAGCAGTTGGGGAGCAGCGGCTGATTCAGCGAACGAGGCCCGACCAATTCAACAGCAGGGGAGAGAGGTAAAAAGTAATCAAATTGTGACGTCACCAGGAAGCAGGTGTGATTGGTTGGTGAGTATTTCTCTCTTTTTAAACTTTAACTCTGGTTTATAGTTTCTAAGGTCTCTCTAGTGCAACAGGGACTGCTGGTAAACCAGTTAACTGTAGTGTAATTAATGGGATTGATTGATTTAATTTAAATTCAATTAATTAAAGGGTAAGTCATGGCAGGACAGCCAGGCCCAGTGATATGCTCCTCCTGCAGTATGTGGGACTCAGGGACACTTCCTGTGTCCCTGACAACTACATGTACAGGAAGTGTATCCAGCTGCAGCTACTGACAGACCGCATTGCAGCGCTGGAGCTGCGATTGGATACATACTGGAGTGTTCACGATGCTCAGGACATCGTGAATAGCACACTTACGGAGTTGGACACACCGCAGGTAGAGGTTGGACAGGAAGAAAGGGAATGGGTGACCAACAGGCAGAGTACTAGGCGCAGGCAGGTAGTGCAGGGGTCCCCTGTAGCCATCCCCCTCTCCAACAGATACACCACTTTGAGTGCTGTTGGGGGGGATGGTTTATCAGAGGAAGGCAGCAGCAGCCAACTTCCTGGCACCAGGGGTGGCTCTGCTGCACAGAATGGGAGGAAAAAGAGGGGTAGAGCTATAGTAATAGGGGATTCAATTGTAAGGGGAATAGATAGGCATTTCTGCGGCCGCAAACGAGACTCCAGGATGGTGTGTTGCCTCCCTGGTGCAAGGGTCAAGGATGTCTCCGAGCGGCTGCAGAACATCTTGGAAGGGGAGGGTGAACAGCCAGTTGTCGTGGTGCATGTAGGCACCAACGACATAGGTTAAAAGCGGAATATTGGAAGTTAGGAGATAAATTAAAAAACAGGACCTCAAAGATCTCAGGATTGCTACCAGTGCCACGTGCTAGTCAGAGTAGAAATAGAAGGATACTTCAGATGAATACGTGGCTAGGGGAATGGTGCCAGGGGGAGGGACTCAAGTTCCTGGGACATTGGAACCGGTTCTGGGGGAGGTGGGACCAGTTCAAACCGGACAGTTTGCACCTGGGCAGGGCTGGAACCAATGTCCTAGGGGGAGTGTTTGCGAATGCTGTGGGGGAGGGTTTAAACTAAAATGGCAGGGGGTTGGGAACCTGAGCAGGGAGACAGAGGAAAGGGAAACAAGGATAAAAGCAAAAAATAGGAAGGAGAAAAACACAAGTGGCAGTCAGAGAAATCAACGGTTTAAATCAAACATGGCCACAGTAAATAATAATTCTAATAGGTCTAAGAGCGTTAAAAAAACAAGCCTGAAGGCTTTGTGTCTTAATGCGAGGAGCATTTGTAATAAGGTGGATGAATTGGCTGCACAAATAGAAGTAAACAAATACGATTTGGTTGGGATTACGGAAATGTGGCTCAAGGATGGCCAAGACTGGGAACTCAACATCCAGGGGTATTCGATATTCAGGAAAGATAGACAAAAAGGAAAGGGAGGTGGGCTAGCATTACTGGTTAAAGAAGGGATTAACACAATTGTAATGAAGGATATTAGCTCTGATGAGGTGGAATCTGTATGGGTAGAATTGAGAAATACCAAGGGGAAAAAAACGTTAGTGGGAGTGGTTTATAGACCTCCAAACAGTAAGGCGGAGGTTGGGGATGGCATTAAAAGGGAAATTAAAGAAGCGTGCAATAAGGGCACAGCAATCACCATGGGTGACTTTAATCTATATATAGATTGGGCCAACCAAATTAGTAACAATACTGTGGGAGGAGGAATTCCTGGCGTGTTTACGGGATGGTTTCCTGGACCAATATGTCGAGGAACAAACCAGAGATCAGGCCATCTTAGACTGGGTATTATGTAACGAGAAAGGATTAATTAGCAATCTTGTTGTACGAGGCCCCTTGGGTCGGAGCGATCATAATATGATCGAATTCTTCATTAAGATGGAGAATGAAGTAGTTGACTCAGAGACTAGGGTCCTCAATTTAAATAAAGGAAACTACGATGGTCTGAGGAGCGAGTTGGGTAGGATTGATTGGGGAATGGCGCTCAAAGGGTTGACGGTGGATAGGCAATGGCAAACAAAGACCGAATGGACGAACTACAGAATTTGTTCATCCCAGTTTGGCATAAAAATAAAAGTGACCCAACCGTGGCTAACAAGGGAAATTAGGGATAGCACAAGGTCCAAGGAGAGGGCATATAAATTGGCCAGAAAAAGCAATAATCTTGAGGATTGGGAGCAGTTTAGGATTCAACAAAGGGATTAATTAAGAAAGGGAAAATAGAATATGAGAGTAAGCTTGCAGGGAACATAAAAACTGACTGTAAAAGCTTTTATAGATATGTGAAGAGAAAAAGATTGGTGAAGTCAAGCGTAGGTCCCTTGCAGTCAGAATCGGGGGAATTTATAATGGGGAACAAAGAAATGGCAGACCAACTAAATACATATTTTGGTTCTGTCTTCACAAAGGAGGACACAAATAACCTCCCAGAGATGCCGAGAAACATAGGGTCTGATGAAAGGGTGGAACTGAAAGAAATCAGTATTTGCAGGGAAATGGTGTTAGGAAAATTGATGGGACTGAAGGCCGATAAATCCCCAGGGCCTGATAATCTACATCCCAGGGTACTTAAGGAAGTGGCCCTAGAAATAGATGCATTGCTGGTCATCTTCCAGAACTCCATAGACTCTGGAACGGTACCCATGGATTGGCAGGTAGCTAATGTTACCCCACTATTCAAAAAAGGTGATAGAGAAAAGGCGGGGAATTATAAACCGGTAAAGTGGACATCGGTAGTGGGGAAAATGCTGGAGTCCATTCTAAAAGATGTAATAGCAGAGCACTTGGAAAGCAGTGACTGGATCGGACAAAATCAACATGGATTTACAAAAGGTAAATCATGCTTGACTAATCTACTGGAATTTTTTTTGAGGATGTAACTGGTAAAATAGATAAGGGAGAACCAGTGGATGTGGTGTATTTGGACTTTCAGAAGGCTTTCGATAAGGTCCCGCATAAGAGATTAGCGTGCAAAATTAAGGCACATGGGATTGGGGGCAAGGTATTGACTTGGATAGAGAACTGGTTGGCGGAGAGAAAGCAAAGAGTTGGAATAAACGGGTCGTTTTCCGAGTGGCAGGCAGTGACTAGTGGGGTACCGCAAGGATCGGTCCTAGGACCCCAGCTGTTCACAATATATATTAATGATCTGGACGAGGGAATTGGATGCAATATCTCCAAATTTGCAAACGACACAAAGCAGGGTAGGAGGGTATGCTGTGAGGAGGATGTCGTGAAACTCCAGCACGATTTGGACAGGTTGGGTGATTGGGCAGAAACATGGCAAATGCACTATAATGTGGATAAATGTGAGGTTATCCACTTTGGTGGCAAAAACAGGAAGGCAGATTATTTTAATGGCAATAGATTGGGAGAAGGGGAAGTGCAAAGAGACCTGGGTGTTCTTGTGCACCAGTCACTGAAGGTGAGCATGCAGGTGCAGCAGGCGGTTAAGAAGGCAAATGGTATGTTGGCCTTCGTAGCCAAAGGGTTCGAGTACAAGAACAAGGATGTCCTGCTGCAGTTGTACAGGGCCTTGGTGAGACCACACCTTGAGTATTGTGTGCAGTTTTGGTCGCCTTACCTGAGGAAGGATGTTCTTGCCATGGAAGGAGTGCAGTGAAGATTCACCAGGCTGATACCTGGGGTGGCAGGAATGACGTATGAGGAGAGATTGTGTCGATTGGGCTTATACTCACTGGAGTTTAGAAGATTGAGAGGGGATCTCATTGAAACTTATAAAATTCTGTCAGGCCTGGACAGACTAGATGCAGGAAGGATGTTTCTGATGGCCGGGGAATCCAGAACCAGGGGTCATAGTCTAAGGATAAGGGGTAAGCCATTTAGGACTGAAATGAGGAGGAATTTCTTCACCCAGAGAGTGGTGAACCTGTGGAATTCCCTGCCACAGAAGGCAGTGGAGGCCAATTCATTAAATATATTCAAGCAGGAGTTGGATATATTTCTTAAGGCTAAAGGGATATGGGGAGAAGGCAAGGACAGGGTACTGAAATTGGATGATCAGCCATGATCTCATTGAATGGCGGAGCAGGCTCGAGGGGCTGAATGGCCTGCTCCTATCTTCTATGTTTCTATGTATTTATGCCTCCTCGCTGCTGCTGCCAACTCCTCGCAGGTTCTCTTTAGAGCAGAAAATGTTAATTGGGAGATTTAATAGAGGTGCTCAAAATCATGAAGGTGTTTCCATAGAGTAAATAAGGAGCAACTGTACCCACTGACAGAAGGGTCGGTAAACAGAGGAGACGGATTTAATGTAATTGACAAAACGCCAGAGGTGAGGTAAGATAAGATTGTTTTTAGGCATCGTGTTATGATCTGGAATGCAATGTCTGAATGAGTGATCGGAGCAGCGACAATAGTAACTTTTAAACCTGAATTAGTGAAATACACAAAGGGGAGAACATTAGCAGTGCTCTGGGCACAGAGCAGGGGAGTGGGACACATTGGCCTGCTCTTTCAAAGAGCCGGTACAGGCCCGCTGGGCCCAATGGCCTCATTCTGTGCTGTCTGGTTCCCAGTTTCTATGGTATCAACCTCTAACTCTTTGTTCCTAACCGTGTAAACGATAAATGTACCTGAATGCTATTTACAGAAGCAGACCTTCAGCGTCTGAAATTGCATTGGGAAGTTTAATTCTGTTAACCAGCAAACGATGACCGAAAATTGATAAAAAAGGGAGAAAATCGACTGAGTGTACCAGCAAGAAACATTTAAAAATTGTAGGAGCTTCTGAAAGTAAGTAAACATGGAGAGTAGCAAAAGTAAGCATTGGTCCCTTAGAGGCTGAGACAGGAGAAATTATAAATGGGAAATGAGGAAATGGCAGATTTTAAACAAATATTTTGTATCGGTCTTCACAGTAGAAAACACAAATAACGCACCAAAAATAGCAGGGAACCAAGGGACTAATGAAAGGACTGACATCAATTACTTTAAGTTCCTTAGAGGAAAAAAAGTACTTGAGAAACTAATGGGACTAAAATCTGACAAATCCCCAGGACCGGACGGCCTACATCCTAGGGTTCTACAAGAGGTGGCTGAAGAGAGAGTGGATGCATTGGTTGTGATCTTCCAAAATCCCCTAGATTCTGGAACAGTCCCAGTGGATTAGAAGGTAGAAAAAGTAACCCCGCTATTCTAGGAAGGGGGAAGAGAGAAAGCAGGGAACTACAGGCCAGTGAGCCTGGCGTCAGGAAAATGCTGGAATCCATTATTAAGGGAGGGGTAAGAGGGCACTTAGAAAATCATATGATCAGGCGCAGTCAACATGGTTTTATGAAAGAGAAATCATGCTATTAGTGTTTTTTGAGGATGCAACTAGCTGGATAGATAATGGGGAACTGGTGGATGTAAAATATTTGGATTGCCAAAAATAAATCAAAAAAGGTGACTCAACCGTGGCTAACAAGGGAAATTAGGGATAGCGTAAGATCCAAGGAGAGGACATATAAATTGGCCAGAAAAAGCAGTAAACCCAAGGATTGGGAGCAGTTTAGGATTCAGCAAAGGAGGACAAAGGGATTAATTAAGAGGGGGAAAATAGAATGAGTAAGTTTGCAGGGAACATAAAAACTGGCTGTAAAAGCTTTTATAGATATGTAAAGAGAAAAAGATTGGTGAAGTCAAGCGTAGGTCCCTTGCATTCAGAATCGGGGGAATTTATAATGGGGAACAAAGAAATGGCAGACCAATTAAATACATACTTTGGTTCTGTCTTCACAAAGGAGGACAAATAACCTCCCAGAGATGTCAGGGAACATAGGGTCTGATGAGAGGGAGGAACTGAAAGAAATCGGTATTTGTAGGGAAATTGTGTTAGGGAAACTGAAGGGATTGAAGGCCGATAAATCCCCAGGTCCTGATAATCTACATCCTAGGGTACTTAAGGAAGTGGCCCTAGAAATAGTAGATGCATTGCTGGTCATCTTCCAGAACTCAATAGACTCTGGAATAGTTCCCATGGACTGGAGGGTCGCTAATGTTACCCCACTATTCAAAAAAGGTGGTAGAGAGAAAACAGGGAATTATAGACCGGTAAGCCTGATATCGGTAGTGGGGAAAATGCTAGAATCCATTACAAAAGATGTAACAGCAGAGCACTTGGAAAACAGTGATATGATTGGACAAAGTCAACATGGACTTACAAAAGGTAAAACGTGCTTGACTAATCTACTGGAATTTTTTGAGGATGTAACTGGTAGAATAGATAAGGGAGAACCAGTGGATGTGGTGTATTTGGACTTTCAGAAGGCTTTCGATAAGGTCCCACATGAGAGATTAGCATGTAAAGTTAAGGCACATGGGATTGGGGGCAAGGTACTGACTTGGATAAAGAACTGGTTGGCAGACAGGAAGCAAAAGAGTTGGAATAAACGGCTCTTTTTCCGAGTGGCAGGCAGTGACTAGTGGGGTACCGCAGGGATCGGTCCTAGAACCCCAGCTATTCATATATATATAAATGATCTAGACGAGGGAACTAGATGTAATATCTCCAAATTTGCAGACGACACAAAGCTGGGTAGGCGTGTGTGCTGTGAGGAGGATGCCGAGAAACTCCAGTATGATTTGGACAGGTTGGGCGATTGGGCAGAAGCATGGTAGATGCAGTATAATGTGTATAAATGCGAGGTTATCCACTTTGGTGGCAAAAACAGGAAAGCAGATTATCTGAATGGCAATAGATTGGGAGAAGGGGAAGTGCAAAGAGACCTGGGTGTTCTTGTGCACCAGTCGCTGAAGGTAAGCATGCAGGTGCAGCAGGCGGTTAAGGCGGCAAATGGTATGTTGGCCTTCGTAGCGATAGGGTTTGAGTACAGGAACAAGGGTGTCCTGCTGCAGTTGTACAGGGCCTTGGTGAGACCACATCATGAGTATTGTGTGCAGTTTTGGTCACCTTATCTGAGGAAGGATGTTCTTGCCATGGAGGGAGTGCAGCAAAGATTCACCAGACTGATACCTGGGATGGCAGGAATGACGTATGAGAAGAGATTGGGTCGATTGGGCTTATACTCGCTGGAGTTTAGAAGAATGAGAGGGGATCTCATTGAAACTTATAAAATTCTAACAGGACTAGACAGACTACATGCTGGAAGGATGTTCCTGATGGTCAGCGGGTCCAGAACCAGGGGTCACAGTCTAAGGATAAGGAGTAAGCCATTTAGGATAGAGATGGAGGAATTTCTTCACCCAGAGAGTGGTGAACCTGTGGAATTCTCTACCGCAGAAGGCAGTGGAGGCCAATTCATTAAATATATTCAAGAAGGAGTTGGATATATTTCTTAAGGCTAAAGGGATCAAGGGATATGGGGAGAAGGCAAGGACAGGGTACTGAATTTGGATGATCAGCCATGATCTCATTGAATGGTGGAGCAGGCTCGAGGGGCCGAATGGCCTACTCCTGCTCCTATCTTCTATGTTTCTAAGAGGCATTTGATAAGGTGCCACATAAAAGGCTGCTATGCAAGATAAGGACTCATGGGGTTGAGGGTAATATATTAGCTACAAGGACAGGTTGGAGAAGCTGGATTTGTTTTCATTAGAACAAAGGAGGTTGAGGGGTGATTTGATCGAGGTGTACAAGATTATGACGGGTTTGGATAGACTAGACAGGGAAAGGCTGTTCCACTAATGGATGGTACGAGGACTAGGGGACACAGATTTAAGGTTTTGGGCAAGAGATACAGGGGGCGAATGAGTGTAAAAACCTTTTTACACAGCGAGTGGTGAGGACCTGGAACTCGCTGCCGATGGAAGTGGAGACATTCAATGTTTTCAAGGGGAGACTGGATAGGCACTTGAGGGAAATAAACTTGCAGGGCTACGGGGATAGAGCAGGGGAATGGGACTGACTGGATTGCTCTACAGAGAGCCGGCACGGACTGGATGGGCCGAATGGCGGCCTTCTGTGCCATTATGACTATTAGCATTGATAGAGGATTGGTTAACTGACAGAAAACAGAGTGTAGGGATAAACAGGACATTTTCAGCTTGGCAGGCTAGTGGGGTGCCACAAGGATCAGTGCTGGGGCCTCTGCTATTTACAATCTATATTACTGACTTAGATGAAGGGACCGAGTGCAATGGATCCAAGTTTGCTGCTGATACAAAGCTAGGTGGGACAGTAAGCTATGGGGACACAAAGAGCCTGCAAAGGGATATGGGCAGTCTAAGTGTGCGGGCAGTAAGGTGACAGATGGAATATAAATGTGGGGAAATGTGTGCGTATTCACTTTAGTAGGAAGAGTAGAAAAACAGAACCTTTTTTAAATGGTGAAAAATTATTAAATGTTAGTGTTCAGAGAGATTTAGGTGTTCTCGTACAGGAGACAAAGTTAGCATGCAGGTACAGCGAGCAATTGGGCAGGCTGATGGCATGTTGGCCTTTATGACAGGGGGTTGGAATACAACAGTGAGGAAGTCTTGCTACAATTGTACAGGGCTTTGGTGAGACAACACCGGAGTACCGTGCACAGTTCTGGTCTCACATCGATAAAGGATGGGATAAAGACAGTAGGGAGAAATCATCTTAGCTCCAAAAATAAAGTAAAAAAATCAGTTTGGATGGAGCCAAGAAACAGCAAGGGGCAGAAAACATTGGTTGGAGGTGTTTATAGGCCCCCCAAACTGTAGTTGTAATGTAGGGCGGCGTATAATTCAGGGAACTAGAGGTGCATGTAGTAAGGGTAATATATTAATCATGGGGGATTTTAAGCTATGTATAGATTGGGGAAACCAAATCTGCAGTAATAGTGTGGGGACATCATCTGAGTCAATGGGACTCTCTGACCTTTCTCCCCAGTCCATCTCCAGGACCAGTGTGTATCTGAGTCAATGGGACTCTCTCTGACCTTTCTCCCCAGTCCATCTCCAGGACCAGTGTGTATCTGAGTCAATGGCACTCTCTCTGACCTTTCTCCCCAGTCCATCTCCAGGACCAGTGTGCATCTGAGTCAATGGGTCTCTCTCTGACCTTTCTCCCCAGTCCATCTCCAGGACCAGTGTGTATCTGAGTCAATGGGACTCTCTCTGACCTTTCTCCCCAGTCCATCTCCAGGACCAGTGTGTATCTGAGTCAATGGGACTCTCTCTGACCTTTCTCCCCAGTCCATCTCCAGGACCAGTGTG
>NW_028225704.1:202500-204073 GCF_052327205.1 Somniosus microcephalus | reverse complement strand
ATGCTTAAATTCAGCGGGTTGTCACGTCTGATCTGAGGTCGTAGGCAGAAATAGCGTACTGGCGCCGGCCGGCATTATCTCCAAGCGTAACAACAACAAGCCACAGCAAGCAAACAAGAAAGCACCACCACCACCACCACGTCCTCACAAAACCAGCCCCGCCGGCGAGGTTAGTCCGAGCGGGCGACGATAGTGTGCGTGTGCATGCAGCATGCAGGCATGCCTGGTCAAGTGTGTACGCTGGAGACCCCGGGCTCGGCTCACACTGCTCCAGAGTCCCCGATTTAGCGAGAATAAAAAGAAAAGAGAACGAGGGAAACACGTAGCATTCAGAGGAAAAGGCCAGAAGCAATGGCTGGGCAGCATCTATATGCTTGAGAGGAGTGTTTTTGGATGAAAAGCAGGCCTGCAGCGACAGGGGTCAAGACATACGGGACTGACTTAGGCGCACGCTCAGCAAGTCAGCAAGAGTGCTTAGAGCCAAAACGGGTCAAATGTGTGGAAGGACATCAGGGTCCAGCGCAACACAAAGGAGCACCGCAAGGGTTATCTTAGCAAACTGCCACCTACCAAACGCACGCAAAAAAGCCAGCACACAGCACATCAAGGGGCCCGCGTCACTACATCAAGCTGTTCCCCGCTCCAAACCAACAAAACTGCAGCCAAAGACGACGACCTCACCTCTTGAACTGCCAACGTCTTCTCTCTGTATGCTCTCTCTCTCTCTCTATCCAACACTCAGAGAGACAACCCTGCCTAGGGCGAGGCTCAACAGTCCCAACACCGACGCGGTCAATCGTTTTTGCAACCCAACGACAGCCGTGCTGGAAAAAGCTGGCCTCTAAGCGGTGCCGACGTTCCCTGAGGAGACGCCGAACATAACATTCCCAAACGGCACGGGTCAAACTCTCCATTGGGAGGAGAAACTCTAGGTCTGCACTTAGGGGGACAAAGAGGACTAGGCCTCTGCGACACCCCAGCCGCGCTCTCACCTCACACGATGGCAAGGCAAGTGCGATTGATGGTCAAGCGACCCTCAGACAGGCGTAGCCCCGGGACGAACCCGGGGCCGCAAAGTGCGTTCAAAGTGTCGATGATCAATGTGTCCTGCAATTCACATTAATTCTCGCAGCTAGCTGCGTTCTTCATCGACGCACGAGCCGAGTGATCCACCGCTAAGAGTTGTGCGTTTTTTTTAAGGCTTGGTGTTTTGTTCCCCGGAGGGTCCCAAGCCCGGACCGCCCAACGCTTCTCTCCCTCTATGCCCACGCATAGAGGGTTGGTAGAAGCCCCATCCTTGGCACGGCCCGGAGGTGTGTATCAGTCGATCATCAAATGACAAGGGTTTCACCGAGATTTTGTTGTCAGGGCGCTCGCGAGGCGACACGCATCGGGGTCAAACGCCTGAGCCCACCGTCCGACACGCACCACGGCCAACAGAGGCAGGGTCTCTGCTGCCACCGATTGCCGGGAGAAGAGAGAGAGTGACAGGCAGACAGACAAGACAAACAAACATGACAGTAGACAACAAGGCCAGAAAAACGAACTGAGTGGGGTACAAGCCGACCGCGTG
>NW_028225704.1:185000-197500 GCF_052327205.1 Somniosus microcephalus | reverse complement strand
GCCGGGAAGCAACACCCGAGGCCCGCAAAAGGCGGCCGAATATTTTCTCATCGGACTTCCGCGTTTTGGTTAATCATGTCTCGAAATCGTTAAATGCACATGTCAATTCGGCGGGAGCAATTCACTTTCCCAAGCCGGAAAGCATCACCGGAGGCCCGCTTGAAGGGCCCTAATATTTTCTCATCGGACTTCCGCGTTTTGGTTAATCATGTCTCGAAATCGTTAAATGCACATGTCAATTCGGCGGGAGCAACTCACTTTCCCAGGCCGGGAAGCAACACCCGAGGCCCGCAAAAGGCGGCCGAATATTTTCTCATCGGACTTCCATATTTTGGGGGTTGGATTCTCTCCCGCATTCCAGCCCCCTGGCCACGGGTCGCTCATTCACTTTCAGCCCGGGCCTTGCCAATTTGGTTAATCAGTTAGCCATGCACCAGACTCGGCCTCGCCTTTTTCATTTATGGTTAATGATGTGCCCAGGCTGGGACTTAGTCTCTCCAGCAGCCAAAACTTTTCACTGGTTAATGAGGTGCCCAGCCCGGCACTTAGTCTCTCTCCCCAGCAAGCTTACTTGGTCGGCCGACATTTGGATCCATTTTCGGGGCTTAATCGGGTCGAATACGGTCCCTTACGCAAGGGGAGCCGAAGCCCCGGCCTCTGCCAGGCGTCAGGCTGCCGTTTTTTAAGCCCGACCAAAAACCCGAAAATTGGTTAAAAATGGAAATAAATTTCCACCCAAAAAGGGTTAAAAGTCGGTTGGACGGCAGCCCTGGTCGGTCTCTGCAGACCTGGAGGCCCTAGACAGTAATCTGGAAAACAGACAAAGTCTCGAGAAACCACCTCCTACCATTCTCCAGGTACCCCGCCAATCCCCCCTGCCAGAAATGACAAGTGTCAAATCAGCGGGACGGATTTGACTTTTGTGACCGACCGCTGGAACTTTTTTCGGCTACAGGCAGTCAAATTTTTCTCCTTCCGGACTTCCAGTACAACTTTGAACGGCCATATCTCCGCACTCCCGCGTCGGAGCCAAGCCGTTTTTACACCGTTAGACGCGGCTTCCCGTGCCCGTTCGAATGCCGCCCTGCTCGGCGGAAAAGGAGAATTTTTTTATTTTTCGGCCGATTTCGGGAAAAAAAATTCCCGCTCTGAACTCGGATTTTTCGGCTTTAATCGTTTCGTATACGGTCCCTTACGCAAGGGAGCCGAAGCCCCGGCCTCTGCCGGGCGTCAGGCTGCCGTTTTTAAGCCCGACCAAAAACCCGAAAATTGGTTAAAAATGGAAATAAATTTCCACCCAAAAAGGGTTAAAAGTCGGTTGGACGGCAGCCCGGGTCGGTCTCTGCAGACCTGGAGGCCCTAGACAGTAATCTGGAAAACAGACAAAGTCTCGAAAAACCACCTCCTACCATTCTCCAGGTACCCCGCCAATCCCCCCTGCCAGAAATGACAAGTGTCAAATCAGCGGGACGGATTTGACTTTTGTGACCGACCGCTGGAACTTTTTTCGGCTACAGGCAGTCAAATTTTTCTCCTTCCGGACTTCCAGTACAACTTTGAACGGCCATATCTCCGCACTCCCGCGTCGGAGCCAAGCCGTTTTTACACCGTTAGACGCGGCTTCCCGTGCCCGTTCGAATGCCACCCTGCTCGGCGGAAAAGGAGACATTTTTTTTTTTCCGGCCGTTTTCGGGAAAAATTTTTCCCGCTCTGAACTCCGATTTTACGCCTTTAATCGATTCGGAGACGGTCGCTTACGCAAGGGAGGCGAAGCCCGGGCCTCTGCCGGGCGTCAGCCTGCCGTATGTAAGCCCGTCCGAAGCATGAGTTCCCACTTTTGGTTATCCAGTTGTCAATTTTAAAATTTCAGTTAATCAGTTGCCTGCTTGGTTAATCATTTGTCGCTCTGACATTTGGTTAACCAGTTGTCGATGTTCGAAATTCAGTTAATGAGTTGCCTCTTTGAAATTTCAGTTAATGAGTTGGCCCTTTGGTTACTCATTTGTCCCTGTGTCTTTTGGTTAACCAGTTGTCGATGTTCGAAATTCAGTTAATGAGTTGCCTCCTTGGTTACTCATTTGTCGCTCTGGCTTTTGGTTAACCAGTTGTCGATGTTCAAAATTACAGTTAATGAGTTGCCTCTTTGAAATTTCAGTTAATGAGTTGGCCCTTTGGTTACTCATTTGTCCCTGTGTCTTTTGGTTACCCAGTTGTCGATGTTCGAAATTCAGTTAATGAGTTGCCTCCTTGGTTAATCATTTGTCGCTCTGACTCTTGGTTAACCAGTTGTCGATGTTCAAAATTTCAGTTAATGAGCTGCTCTTATGTTCTATGATTTCCTACCTTGACAACTCATTAACCAGTGTTTCAAACAATGCACCAGGCCATTTGACGACCCCAACTCGGTTCCACAAGCGGGAAAGCAGCACCCCAAGGCCCGGTAAGGGGGCCGAATACATTCCCATCGTGAATTCCGTCCCAAATGTGAATGACAAGTTTTCAGTTAATCAGTTGCCTGCTTGGTTACTCATTTGTCGCTCTGACATTTGGTTAACCAGTTGTCGATGTTCAAATTTCAGTTAATGAGTAGCCTCTTTGAAATTTCAGTTAATGAGTTGGCCCTTTGGTTACTCATTTGTCCCTGTGTCTTTTGGTTACCCAGTTGTCGATGTTCGAAATTCAGTTAATGAGTTGCCTCCTTGGTTAATCATTTGTCGCTCTGGCTTTTGGTTAACCAGTTGTCGATGTTCAAAATTACAGTTAATGAGTTGCCTCTTTGAAATTTCAGTTAATGAGTTGGCCCTTTGGTTACTCATTTGTCCCTGTGTCTTTTGGTTAACCAGTTGTCGATGTTCGAAATTCAGTTAATGAGTTGCCTCCTTGGTTAATCATTTGTCGCTCTGGCTTTTGGTTAACCAGTTGTCGATGTTCAAAATTTCAGTTAATGAGCTGCTCTTATGTTCTATGATTTCCGACCTTGACAACTCATTAACCAGTGTTTCAAACAATGCACCAGGCCATTTGACGACCCCAACTCGGTTCCACAAGCGGGAAAGCAGCACCCCAAGGCCCGGTAAGGGGGCCGAATACATTCCCATCGTGAATTCCGTCCCAAATGTGAATGACAAGTTTTCAGTTAATCAGTTGCCTGCTTGGTTACTCATTTGTCGCTCTGACATTTGGTTAACCAGTTGTCGATGTTCAAATTTCAGTTAATGAGTAGCCTCTTTGAAATTTCAGTTAATGAGTTGGCCCTTTGGTTACTCATTTGTCCCTGTGTCTTTTGGTTACCCAGTTGTCGATGTTCGAAATTCAGTTAATGAGTTGCCTCCTTGGTTTATCATTTGTCGCTCTGGCTTTTGGTTAACCAGTTGTCGATGTTCAAAATTTCAGTTATTGAGTTGCCTCTTTGAAATTTCAGTTAATGAGTTGGCCCTTTGGTTACTCATTTGTCCCTGTGTCTTTTGGTTAACCAGTTGTCGATGTTCGAAATTCAGTTAATGAGTTGCCTCCTTGGTTAATCATTTGTCGCCCTGACTCTTGGTTAACCAGTTGTCGATGTTCGAAATTCAGTTACTGAGTTGCCTCCTTGGTTAATCATTTGTCGCTCTGACATTTGGTTAACCAGTTGTCGATGTTCGAAATTCAGTTAATGAGTTGCCTCCTTGGTTAATCATTTGTCGCTCTGGCTTTTGGTTAACCAGTTGTCGATGTTCAAAATTACAGTTAATGAGTTGCCTCTTTGAAATTTCAGTTAATGAGTTGGCCCTTTGGTTACTCATTTGTCCCTGTGTCTTTTGGTTAACCAGTTGTCGATGTTCGAAATTCAGTTAATGAGTTGCCTCCTTGGTTAATCATTTGTCGCTCTGGCTTTTGGTTAACCAGTTGTCGATGTTCAAAATTTCAGTTAATGAGCTGCTCTTATGTTCTATGATTTCCGACCTTGACAACTCATTAACCAGTGTTTCAAACAATGCACCAGGCCATTTGACGACCCCAACTCGGTTCCACAAGCGGGAAAGCAGCACCCCAAGGCCCGGTAAGGGGGCCGAATACATTCCCATCGTGAATTCCGTCCCAAATGTGAATGACAAGTTTTCAGTTAATCAGTTGCCTGCTTGGTTACTCATTTGTCGCTCTGACATTTGGTTAACCAGTTGTCGATGTTCAAAATTTCAGTTAATGAGTTGCCTCTTTGAAATTTCAGTTAATGAGTTGGCCCTTTGGTTACTCATTTGTCCCTGTGTCTTTTGGTTACCCAGTTGTCGATGTTCGAAATTCAGTTAATGAGTTGCCTCCTTGGTTAATCATTTGTCGCCCTGACTCTTGGTTAACCAGTTGTCGATGTTCGAAATTCAGTTAATGAGTTGCCTCCTTGGTTAATCATTTGTCGCTCTGACTCTTGGTTAACCAGTTGTCGATGTTCGAAATTCAGTTAATGAGTTGCCTCCTTGGTTAATCATTTGTCGCTCTGGCTTTTGGTTAACCAGTTGTCGATGTTCAAAATTTCAGTTAATGAGTTGCCTCTTTGAAATTTCAGTTAATGAGTTGGCCCTTTGGTGACTCATTTGTCCCTGTGTCTTTTGGTTAACCAGTTGTCGATGTTCGAAATTCAGTTAATGAGTTGCCTCCTTGGTTAATCATTTGTCGCTCTGGCTTTTGGTTAACCAGTTGTCGATGTTCAAAATTTCAGTTAATGAGTTGCCTCTTTGAAATTTCAGTTAATGAGTTGGCCCTTTGGTTACTCATTTGTCCCTGTGTCTTTTGGTTAACCAGTTGTCGATGTTCGAAATTCAGTTAATGAGTTGCCTCCTTGGTTAATCATTTGTCGCTCTGGCTTTTGGTTAACCAGTTGTCGATGTTCAAAATTTCAGTTAATGAGCTGCTCTTATGTTCTATGATTTCCTACCTTGACAACTCATTAACCAGTGTTTCAAACAATGCACCAGGCCATTTGACGACCCCAACTCGGTTCCACAAGCGGGAAAGCAGCACCCCAAGGCCCGGTAAGGGGGCCGAATACATTCCCATCGTGAATTCCGTCCCAAATGTGAATGACAAGTTTTCAGTTAATCAGATGCCTGCTTGGTTACTCATTTGTCGCTCTGACATTTGGTTAACCAGTTGTCGATGTTCAAATTTCAGTTAATGAGTAGCCTCTTTGAAATTTCAGTTAATGAGTTGGCCCTTTGGTTACTCATTTGTCCCTGTGTCTTTTGGTTACCCAGTTGTCGATGTTCGAAATTCAGTTAATGAGTTGCCTCCTTGGTTAATCATTTGTCGCTCTGGCTTTTGGTTAACCAGTTGTCGATGTTCAAAATTACAGTTAATGAGTTGCCTCTTTGAAATTTCAGTTAATGAGTTGGCCCTTTGGTTACTCATTTGTCCCTGTGTCTTTTGGTTAACCAGTTGTCGATGTTCGAAATTCAGTTAATGAGTTGCCTCCTTGGTTAATCATTTGTCGCTCTGGCTTTTGGTTAACCAGTTGTCGATGTTCAAAATTTCAGTTAATGAGCTGCTCTTATGTTCTATGATTTCCGACCTTGACAACTCATTAACCAGTGTTTCAAACAATGCACCAGGCCATTTGACGACCCCAACTCGGTTCCACAAGCGGGAAAGCAGCACCCCAAGGCCCGGTAAGGGGGCCGAATACATTCCCATCGTGAATTCCGTCCCAAATGTGAATGACAAGTTTTCAGTTAATCAGTTGCCTGCTTGGTTACTCATTTGTCGCTCTGACATTTGGTTAACCAGTTGTCGATGTTCAAATTTCAGTTAATGAGTAGCCTCTTTGAAATTTCTGTTAATGAGTTGGCCCTTTGGTTACTCATTTGTCCCTGTGTCTTTTGGTTACCCAGTTGTCGATGTTCGAAATTCAGTTAATGAGTTGCCTCCTTGGTTAATCATTTGTCGCTCTGACTCTTGGTTAACCAGTTGTCGATGTTCGAAATTCAGTTAATGAGTTGCCTCCTTGGTTAATCATTTGTCGCTCTGGCTTTTGGTTAACCAGTTGTCGATGTTCAAAATTTCAGTTACTGAGTTGCCTCTTTGAAATTTCAGTTAATGAGTTGGCCCTTTGGTTACTCATTTGTCCCTGTGTCTTTTGGTTAACCAGTTGTCGATGTTCGAAATTCAGTTAATGAGTTGCCTCCTTGGTTAATCATTTGTCGCTCTGACATTTGGTTATCCAGTTGTCGATGTTCGAAATTCAGTTACTGAGTTGCCTCCTTGGTTAATCATTTGTCGCTCTGACTCTTGGTTAACTAGTTGTCGATGTTCGAATTTCAGTTACTGAGTTGCCTCCTTGGTTAATCATTTGTCGCTCTGACTCTTGGTTATCCAGTTGTCGATGTTCGAAATTCAGTTACTGAGTTGCCTCCTTGGTTAATCATTTGTCGCTCTGACTCTTGGTTAACCAGTTGTCGATGTTCAAAATTTCAGTTAATGAGCTGCTCTTATGTTCTATGATTTCCTACCTTGACAACTCATTAACCAGTGTTTCAAACAATGCACCAGGCCATTTGACGACCCCAACTCGGTTCCACAAGCGGGAAGGCAGCACCCCAAGGCACGGTAAGGGGGCCGAATACATTCCCATCCGGAATTCCGTCCCAAATGTGAATGACAAGTTTTCAGTTAATCAGTTGCCTGCTTGGTTACTCATTTGTCGCTCTGACATTTGGTTAACCAGTTGTCGATGTTCAAATCTCAGTTAATGAGTTGCCTCTTTGAAATTTCAGTTAATGAGTTGGCCCTTTGGTTACTCATTTGTCCCTGTGTCTTTTGGTTAACCAGTTGTCGATGTTCGAAATTCAGTTAATGAGTTGCCTCCTTGGTTAATCATTTGTCGCTCTGACTCTTGGTTAACCAGTTGTCGATGTTCGAAATTCAGTTAATGAGTTGCCTCCTTGGTTAAGCATTTGTCGCTCTGGCTTTTGGTTAACCAGTTGTCGATGTTCAAAATTTCAGTTAATGAGTTGCCTCTTTGAAATTTCAGTTAATGAGTTGGCCCTTTGGTTACTCATTTGTCCCTGTGTCTTTTGGTTAACCAGTTGTCGATGTTCGAAATTCAGTTAATGAGTTGCCTCCTTGGTTAATCATTTGTCGCTCTGACTCTTGGTTAACCAGTTGTCGATGTTCGAAATTCAGTTAATGAGTTGCCTCTCTGAAATTTCAGTTACTGAGTTGGCCCTTTGGTTACTCATTTGTCCCTGTGTCTTTTGGTTAACCAGTTGTCGATGTTCGAAATTCAGTTAATGAGTTGCCTCCTTGGTTAATCATTTGTCGCTCTGGCTTTTGGTTATCCAGTTGTCGATGTTCAAAATTTCAGTTAATGAGTTGCCTCTTTGAAATTTCAGTTATTGAGTTGGCCCTTTGGTTACTCATTTGTCCCTGTGTCTTTTGGTTACCCAGTTGTCGATGTTCGAAATTCAGTTAATGAGTTGCCTCCTTGGTTACTCATTTGTCGCTCTGGCTTTTGGTTAACCAGTTGTCGATGTTCAAAATTTCAGTTAATGAGTTGCCTCTTTGAAATTTCAGTTAATGAGTTGGCCCTTTGGTTACTCATTTGTCCCTGTGTCTTTTGGTTAACCAGTTGTCGATGTTCGAAATTCAGTTAATGAGTTGCCTCCTTGGTTAATCATTTGTCGCTCTGGCTTTTGGTTAACCAGTTGTCGATGTTCAAAATTTCAGTTAATGAGTTGCCTCTTTGAAATTTCAGTTAATGAGTTGGCCCTTTGGTTACTCATTTGTCCCTGTGTCTTTTGGTTAACCAGTTGTTGATGTTCGAAATTCAGTTAATGAGTTGCCTCCTTGGTTTATCATTTGTCGCTCTGGCTTTTGGTTAACCAGTTGTCGCTGTTCAAAATTTCAGTTAATGAGCTGCTCTTATGTTCTATGATTTCCGACCTTGACAACTCATTAACCAGTGTTTCAAACAATGCACCAGGCCATTTGACGACCCCAACTCGGTTCCACAAGCGGGAAAGCAGCACCCCAAGCCCCGGTAAGGGGGCCGAATACATTCCCATCCGGAATTCCGTCCCAAATGTGAATGACAAGTTTTCAGTTAATCAGTTGCCTGCTTGGTTACTCATTTGTCGCTCTGACATTTGGTTAACCAGTTGTCGATGTTCAAATTTCAGTTAATGAGTAGCCTCTTTGAAATTTCAGTTAATGAGTTGGCCCTTTGGTTACTCATTTGTCCCTGTGTCTTTTGGTTACCCAGTTGTCGATGTTCTAAATTCAGTTAATGAGTTGCCTCCTTGGTTAATCATTTGTCGCTCTGACTCTTGGTTAACCAGTTGTCGATGTTCAAAATTTCAGTTAATGAGTTGCCTCCTTGGTTACTCATTTGTCGCTCTGACTCTTGGTTAACCAGTTGTCGATGTTCGAAATTCAGTTAATGAGTTGCCTCCTTGGTTAATCATTTGTCGCTCTGACATTTGGTTAACCAGTTGTCGATGTTCGAAATTCAGTTACTGAGTTGCCTCCTTGGTTAATCATTTGTCGCTCTGGCTTTTGGTTAACCAGTTGTCGATGTTCAAAATTTCAGTTAATGAGCTGCTCTTATGTTCTATGATTTCCGACCTTGACAACTCATTAACCAGTGTTTCAAACAATGCACCAGGCCATTTGACGACCCCAACTCGGTTCCACAAGCGGGAAAGCAGCACCCCCAAGCCCCGGTAAGGCGGCCGAATACATTCCCATCCTGAATTCCGTCCCAAATGTGAATGACAAGTTTTCAGTTAATCATTTGCCACCTTGGTTCATCATTTGCCACTCTGACTTTTGGTTTCCCAGTTGTCAGTTTTCACATTTCAGTTACTGAGTTGACTTTGTCTTTCTCACTCTGTGTATCTCTATCTTCTCTCTGTCTCTCTCAGTGTATGCGAGTGTCTGTGTGTGTTCCACTGCCGCCCGGCCAACCGGGTCCAAAGGCCCGCCACGTTACACACGAAAAACCCCGGTCTCGCTTCGGAGCGACGGGCACCCGGCTTCTCGGTGTCGGACCGACTCCGTTCAGATACCGTTGGATGCCCCTTGCCCCTGGCTTGCTGTGGCAGCCGGCGCGTGCAGGCCGCCCCCTGCCCCGCCGTCTCAGTGGTCGGAAAGCGGTCTCCAGCCAACGGCTGTACCTCGGCCGCGGAAAGAGGCAGCTACACAAGCGAGGTACTGCTCTGTGCGGCCCCGCCACCCCGTTCAGCTGCCGTTGTCCCCGACCGGATCGGACTTTCCTTCCCGACGTTATCCCCGATAAGCTGCCGCTGACCGACGGCCCGTCAGCCGCTGCGGGACGGCGACACTTTCCCGAACTCGCCCGGGGCCACTTCGGCAATATAGTGTGCGCCGGAGCCGGGGCTTTCCAACGAGCCATCCCCGAACGAAATCGGACACGGGAGTCGGGAGCGACAGGCGTTCGACTGGTGCCGGGCAACCGGGTCCAAACGCCCGCCTTGTTAAACACACGTACACCCCAGGCTCGATTCGGAGCGACGGGCACCCGGCTTCCCGGTGTCGGACCGACTCCGTTCAGATACCGTTGGATGCCCCTTGCCCCTGGCTTGCTCTGGCAGCCGGCGCGTGCAGGCCGCCCCCCGCCCCGCCGTCTCAGTGGTCGGAAAGTGGTCTCCAGCCAACGGCTGTACCTCGGCCGGGGAAAGGGGCAGCTACACAAGCCAGGCACTGGTCTGTGCGGGCCCGCCACCCCGTTCGGCTGCCGTTGATGCGGACCGGATCGGACTTTCCCTCCCGAAGTTATGCCCGATAAGCTGCCGCTGACCGGCGGCCCGTCAGCCGCTGCGGGATGGCGACACTTTGCCGAACTTGCCGGGATCCAGGCCGATAATATAGTGTGCGCCAGCGCCGCGGCTTTCCAACGAGCCCTCCCTGACCGAAATCGGACACGGGAGTCCAGAGCGATAGGCGTTCGACTGCCGGCCGGCCAAACACAGGCAATCTCCCGTCGTTGCGGACCCGCTCCAGGACAACCGGGTCCAAACGCCCGCCTTGTTACACGCACGAAAACACCTGCCTCGATTCGGAGCGACGGGCACCCGGCTTCCCGGTGTCGGACCGACTCCGTTCCGGTACCCTTGGATGCCCCTTGCCGCTGGCTTGCTAGGACAGCCGGCGCGTCAAGGTGGGCCACCGCGGCTCCGGCTCAGCAGTCGGAAAGCGGTCTCCAGCCAACGGCTGTACCTCGGCCGGGACAAGAGGCAGCTACACATGCCCGCTACTGGTCTGTGCGGCCCCGCCACCCCGTTCAGCGTCAGTTGACCCCGACCGCATCGGACTTTCCATCCCGAAGTTATCCCCGATAAGCTGCCGCTGACCGGCGGGGCGGCAGCCGCTACGGGACTGCGACACTTTCCCGAACTTGCCGGGGTCCAGGCCGATAATATAGTGTGCGCCAGTGTCGGGGCCTTCCAACGAGCCCTCCCTGGCCGAAATCGGACACGGAAGTCCGGAGGCAAAGGCGTTCGACTGCCGGCCGGCCAAACTCAGGCATCCTCCCGCCGTTGCGGACCCGCTCCCGGACAACCGTGTCCAAACGCCCGCCTTGTTACACGCACGAAAACACCGGGCTCCATTCGGAGCGACGGGCACCCGGCTTCCCGGTGTCGGACCGACTCCGTTCCGGAACCACTGGATGCCCCTTGCCCCTGGCTTGCTAGGACAGCCGGCGCCTCAAGGTGGGCCCCCGCGGCTCCGGCTCAGCAGTCGGAAAGCGGTCTCCAGCCAACGGCTGTACCTCGGCCGGGGAAAGGGGCAGCTACACAAGACAGGTACTGCTCTGTGCGGGCCCGCCACTCCGTTCGGTGGCAGTTGACCCCGCCCGGATCGGACTTTCCTTCCCGAAGTTGTCCCCGATACGCTGCCGCTGACCGACGGGGCGGCAGCCGGTACGGGTCGGCGACACTTTCCCGACCTTGCCGGGATCCAGTCCGATAATATAGTGTGCGCCAACGCCGGGGCTTTCCCACGAGCCCTCCCTGGCCGAAATCGGACAAGGGAGTCCGGAGCGAAAGGCGTTCGACTGCCGGCCGGCCAAACTCAGGCAACCTCCCGCCGTTGCGGACCCGCTCCCGGACACCCGGGTCCAAACGGCCGCCCCGTTACACGCACGAAAACACCGGGCTCGATTCGGAGCGACGGGCACCCGGCTTCCCGGTGTCGGACCGACACCCTTCCGGTACCACTGGATGCCCCTTGCCCCTGGCTTGCTAGGACAGCCGGTGCGTCAAGGTGCGCCCCCGCGACTCCGGCTCAGCAGTCGGAAAGCGGTCTCCAGCCAACAGCTGCACCTCGGCCGGGGAAAGGGGCAGCTACACAAGCCAGGTACTGGTCTGTGCGGCCCCGCCACCCCGTTCAGTGGCAGTTGACCCCGACCGGATCGGACTTTCCTTCCCGAAGTTATCCCCGATAAGCTGCCGCTGACCGACGGGGCGGCAGCCGGTACGGGTCGCCGACACTTTCCCGAACTTGCCGGGATCCAGTCCGATAATATAGTGTGCGCCAGCGCCGGGGCTTTCCAATGAGCCCTCCCTGACCGAAATCGGACACGGGAGTCCGGAGCCAAAGGCGTTCGACTGCCGGCCGGCCAAACTCAGGCAACCTCCCGCCGTTGCGGACCCGCTCCCGGACAACCGGGTCCAAACGCCCGCCCTGTTACACGCACGAAAACACCGGGCTCGATTCGGAGCGACGGGCACCCGGCTTCCCGGTGTCGGACCGACTCCGTTCCGGGACCACTGGATGCCCCTTGCCCCTGGCTTGCTAGGACAGCCGGCGCGTCAAGGTGGGCCCCCGCGGCTCCGGCTCAGCAGTCGGAAAGCGGTCTCCAGCCAACGGCTGTACTTCGGCCGGGCCAAGCGGCAGCTGCACAAGCCCGCTACTGCTCTGTGCGGCCCCCCCACCCCGTTCAGTAGCAGTTCACCCCAACCGGATCGGACTTTCCGTCCCGAAGTTATCCCCGATAAGCTGCCGCTGACCGACGGGGCGGCAGCCGCTACGGGACTGCGACACTTTCCCGAACTTGCCGGGGTCCAGGCCGATAATATAGTGTGCGCCAGCGCCGGGGCTTTCCAACGAGCCCTCCCTGACCGAAATCGGACACGGGAGTCCGGAGCCAAAGGCGTTCGACTGCCGGCCGGCCAAACACAGGCAACCTCCCGCCGTTGCGGACCCGCTCCCGGACAACCGGGTCCAAACGCCCGCTCTGTTACACGCACGAAAACACCGGGCTCGATTCGGAGCGACGGGCACCCGGCTTCCCGGTGTCGGACCGACTCCGTTCCGGTACCACTGGATGCCCCTTGCCCCTGGCTTGCTAGTACAGCCGGCGCGTCAAGGTGGGCCCCCGCGGCTCCGGCTCAGCAGTCGGAAAGCGGTCTCCAGCCAACGGCTGTACCTCGGCCGGGCCAAGCGGCAGCTGCACAAGCCCGCTACTGGTCTGTGCGGCCCCCCCCACCCCGTTCAGTCGCAGTTCACCC